>NW_022984661.1:20626-89418 GCF_008694065.1 Daldinia childiae
TTAATATTATTAATAAATAATATATTTTTAATTATAAATAATATTTTAAATTTTTACTTTTATATTTAATATTAAATTTTTATTTAATATATAAATATTTTATAATTTAATTTATTATTTTTATATATTAAGGTCTTAAATTAATTAAATAATATAAAAACTATAATATTATATAAATCATTTTTACATATATTATAATAATTATATAAAAAATTAATTTAATTTTTTTTTAATATTTTTTAATAATTTTTTTATTAATTATTTTATTATATATAAATAATTTTATTATAATTATTAATATTATTAAATTATATAATAAATTAATTAAAAAATATTTTTTAACTATTTTTTAATATAAATTTTATAATTAAAAATAATTGTTTTTTTTTATAATTTTATATTATTTTAATCTTTAAATATTAATTTATTAATTTTTATTCTTTTATTTTTTAAATATTTTTAATAAAATTAATTATTTTATTAACTACCTTTTAATATATCTTATAATATAATATTAATATATTATTTATATATATAAATATATATATTAATTTATTTAAAAAATAAAATAAATATAATTTCTTAAACAAAAACATTATTTTTATAACAGTTAATATTTTTACTATTTTATTATATTATAAGAAAAATATATCTTTTAATTTATATAACATTTATTTTAATTATATACATTTATTTAATTATTTAAATTTTTTTAATAATTATATATATACTAATTAACTATCTTTTTTTAACATATAAATAAAAACATTTTTTATATTATATTATATAATTTTTAAATTAAATTATATTATAATAGCTATTATAATTTTAAACAATTTAACTATAAAAATAATAATATATATAATATTAAAAAAATTAACTTCTTATAAATTTCTTTTTATAATTATTTTAATCTTATATATAATTAAATAATTATTAATATTAAATTTATAACCAAATATTTATTTAATTAAAAATAAAATTAATTCTGTTTAATTAATATTAATAATTTTTTAAATATTTTTTTTAATTATAATTTATATTTTATTATTTATATTTTTTTTAAATTATTTATTTAAAAGATAATATTTTAAATTCTTTTATTTTTTAAATTTAAATTTAATTAATTTTAATTTATAAATTAATTTTTAAATTATTATTATTTATAATTTAAATATATTTTTTTATTATAATATAATTATTATTATAATATATATTATTTTATATTTATAATTTTTTTTATAAATAACCTTTTATTAATTAAATAAAAATTTTTTTAAAAAATTATTAAATATAATTATTATAAATATAATTATTTTATTTTATTTATATTTTATAATAATTAAAATTATAAATAATAAATTTATATCTTTAATATTATTATTTTTTAATAAATTTTTATTTTTAATTTAATAATTATATTTTAAAATTTTTAATTATACCGTTTTATTATATTTTTAATAAATTATTTTTATTAAAATTTTTTTTATTTTAGAAAAAAATAAATTTAAAAATTATTTTTTTAAATAATTAATTTATAATAAATCTTAGTTATTTATTTATTTTTTTTATAAAAAATTTAAAATTAATATTTTATAATATATTTTTTATATTTATAAACTATTATTTTAATTTAAATATTTCTTTAAAGGTTATAATTTTATATTATTAATTTATTATATTTAAATTTAATAGTTTTAATAAAGCCTTTATTTTTATTTAAATATAATATAAATTATTACTTTTAACTTTTTCTTTTAATTAATTTCTTATTAAATTTAATTTAAATATTAATTTATTCCCTTTATTTTAAATTATATTAAATATAAAATTATAAATAATAAATTTATTATCTTATTAATTTAAATAATTTAATATAATTTATAAAATAATATTTAATTCTTTTTTTATTTTTTTAATATATATTAATTTATTTTTTAATATATATATTAATTATAATTTTTATTTTTTATTATAAAATAATTTTTTATTAAAATAAACATTCTTTATTAAAATAATTTTTTTTAATAAAAGATTTATATATAATATATATTAATAATTTTATAATTAACCAAATATTTTATATATACCTTTAATTAAATTTTTCTTTTTTATTTATTTTTTATATTAATTATATTTTTATTTAAAAGATATATCCTATATTTATATATATATATATATAATCTTAATATAATTTTAAATTATTAATAAATAATTTTATTACTTTTAAATTATATTATTTAAAATATTAATAAAATTAATTTTTTAATATTTTAAATAAAAATTTAAAGTTATTTTTTTAATTAAGGTTCTAATTTATTAAATAAATTATTATTTTAATATATTTTAATTATAATTTTTTTAATAAATTAATACTTAATTATATTTTAATAAATTTAATTTAAAATTCTTATTTTAATTTTTTAATTACATTAGTAAATTCTTTAATAATTAATAATAATAATTCTAAATTTAATCCTTTTTTATATATCCATTAATTATATTAAATTATATCTTATATATTAAATATTAAAATATTATTATTATACCTTAATTTATATATTTTTAATTTAAATTATTTATTAATTTAATTATTAATTTAATTAATTTTTAATATTATATTTTTTTATAATTTATTAAAAAAAATATAAATTATAATAAGTTTTAAATATTTATTTATTATAATTAATAATTATAATATTTTATTATATTTTTTAAAAAAAATTAAATAAATCTTAAGATATTTTTTAAAATAATTATAAGAAATAATGTTTAGATTTTTTTTTTAAAATTATATATTTAATTTAAATTTTTATATAAATTTTATATTTAATTTTAAATTTATTTTTAATTTTTATTTTTTTAACGTTATATATTAAAATTTTTAAAATATTTAATTTTAAATAATTTAATTTAAAATATTATAAATTTTTTATATTTTTTCTTTTTAGTAAAAATTTAAATAACTTCTTTAAAATAATTAATATAAAATAAATTATTACATTAATTATATTATTATATAATTTAAATATTATAAAAATATAAAAAAATGGCAAATAAATTTAAAATAGTTTATATTTAAAAAATAAAAAGTTTAATTATTTAATTAATTATTTTATAATTATATTATTTATATATTTTTTATATTTTAAAATATAATTTTTCCTATAATATTATATTTTAACCTTTTTTTATAAAATAATTTTTAAAATAATATTAATATAAAAATCTTTTATAATAATAACATTTATTAACGTTAAATTTTTTATATTAAACCTTTTAAATTTATTAAAAATCTTTTTTAATATTTTAATATTTTATTTAATAATAAAAAAAATTAATAAACTAATTTTTATTACTTTTCTATTTTTAATTTTTATTTATATATTAGATTTTAATAAAATTTTATTATTAATTAAATAAATATTTTTATACATATCCAAAATTATATTAATTATTAAAAAATAATGTTTAAAATGTACCATAATTATATAAATTTTATAAATAAACTAATATTATATAATTATATTATTAATTATTATTATAATTATAAAATTATCGGAATAACTATTTTATTTATTTAATTAATAATTTTTTAATCTTTATTTAAACCTTAAATTAATTTATTAACTTTATAATATAATAATAATTTAAATTAATTTTTATTTAATAAATTAATAATATTTTTTAATTATTTTATATTAATTTTAATTAAAAAAATATTTTATTTAATAATTAAATTTATTAATAATAATATATTAAAAAATTTTATATTAATTAAATTATTATAAATAAATATTTATATTATTATTTAAATATAAATAATTATAACTTTTTTAATATTAATTAAAAGATTAATTTTCTTATTATTTATTAATATATTAATTAAATATATTTTTAATTTTATAAATAACCTTTAAAATAAAAAATTATTTTTTAATATAATTAAAAATTATAAAGAAAATTTTTTTAATAATTTAAAAATTTCCCCTATTTATTTTATAATTATAAATTCTTTAATTTAATATATAACTTAACCAATAATTTAATAAACCTTAATTATTTTTAAAAAATCAAAAATAATTACATTTTTTTTAATCTTAGAAATTTTATAAATATATTAAATAGGAGTAGGATAACTTTTGGAGTAAGACTATATACTTAACGTATTAGGTTTTTATAGAAAACATTTTTAATAGTTAAAGATAATATTTTATTTTTAAATATATAATAGGATTATATTGATTAAAGATAAAGCTTAAGCTTAAAAAAAAAAAAACGAATATATTTAATGTAGAAAAAAGTATATATAATAGGTATAAATAATTATAAAATTAATAAATATAAATGATATTTATTTATTAACTGTTATGATGAAAGAATTAATATTAATAATAATAATCAGGAAAATATAACAATTTAAAGACTTTATATGGCTTTAAAAGTTAAGATTATATAATAAATCTTTATATACGATGTTATTACAACATTGCACCTGTTTAATATTTATTTCTATATAATATTTATTATTTAAAAAATTATTTTAATAATTTTATTTTATTTATATATACTTATTATAAATATTTTTAATAATTTTTTTTAACTTAATAATAATTAATAAATTAATTAATTAAAAATATAATTTAATTTTATATAAAATATTAATTATTAAAATAAAATTATTACTAATATATTTTAAAATAATAAATAAAAAGATTTTATTTTTAATAATTTTTTAAATATATTTAAATATTTAATTTATAATTAAATATTGTACGAAATGTTAAGGCATAGCTATAGGGGCGGCGTAGCCGCCACAATAACTATACGCCTTTAACCATAACTATTACGTAACTTTATAACTATATAAATAATTTATACAAAGCGTAAAATATTATTAGAAAAAATAAACTAATATATAATATAAATTATTATATATTTATGTAATATTTATAACTTTAACAGTTATAAATCCGGTTTACGTTTAAGCTTATAATAAAAATATATAATAATAAATATAAATATTTAAATTTTTTTTTTTTTTATATAACTATTATAAAAACTATTATATATTTGTAATAATAAATATTTACGGTAAAGATTTTTTTAAAACTATTTTATTAATTTCAGCTATTTAATTTAACATCCAATATAATTATTTATATTAGATATTAAATATAAAATAAAACGTTTTATAATTTAATATTTAAAATTAAATTAACCCTAAAAAGTATAATATAAACGTATGTTTTATAATTAAAATAAAAACTTTTACGTTAGAAAATATAAAATAAAAAGAAATTTTTAAACGTAAAATTAAATTTAAAATTTATTAAAGGTTTAGCGAAAACATTAAAATCATAAATAAATAAATTATTATATTTACAAACGATAAACTTAATAAATTATTTAATAAAATTTAAAAAAACTATATATTAATTTAATCGAAAAAATTTGCTATTGTTTTAACTATAAGTTAGATATTTAAATATATTTAAAAAACTGTTAAAAATAAATTTTTTTTATTTATTACCTTAAAATATATTAATAATAATTTTACCTTAATAATTAATATTTTATATAAAATTAAATTATATTTTTAACCAACCAATTTATTAACTATTATTAAATTAAAAAAGGATTATTAAAAATATTTATAATAAACATATATAAATAAAATAAAGCTATTAAAATAATTTTTTAAATAATAAACGTTATATAAAAACGGATGTATTTATAAGATTTTTAAAATCGAAAAAAACATAATTACCTTTAATTTCTTAAAAACAATTAAAATTTATTAAGTTATTAGTTAAGTTATATATTAAATCGAAGAATTTATAACTATAAAATAAATAAAAAAAATTTTTAAACCATTAAAGAAATTTTCTTTATAATTTTTAACTATATTAAAAAATAATTCTTTATTTTAAAAACTATTTATAAAACTAAAAATATATTTAACTAATATATTAATAAATAATAGGGAAATTAATTTTCTAATTAATATCAAAAAAGGCTATAATTATTTATATTTAAATAATAATATAGATATTTATTTATAATAATTTAATTAATATAAAATTTTTTAATATATTATTATTAATAAATCTAATTATTAAATAAAATATTTTTCTAATTAAAATTAATATAAAATAATTAAAAAATATTATTAATTTATTAAATAAAAATTAATTTAAATTATTATTATATTATAAAATTAGTAAATTAATTTAAGGTTTAAATAAAAATCAAGAAATTATTAATTAAATAAATAAAATAATTATTTCGATAATTTTATAATTATAATAATAATTAATAACGTAATTATATAATATTAATTTATTTATAAAATTTATATAATTATAACGCGTTTTAAATATTATTCTTTAATAATTAATATAATTTTAAATATATATAAAAATATCTATTTAATTAATAATAAAATTTTATTAAAATTTAATATATAAATAAAAACCAAAAATAAAAAAATAATAAAAACTAATTTATTAATTTTCTTTATTATTAAATAAAATATTAAAATATTAAAAAGAATTTTTAATAAATTTAAAAGATTTAATATAAAAAATTTAACGTTAATAAATATTATTATTATAAAAGGTTTTTACGTTAATATTATTTTAAAAACTATCTTATAAAAAAAGATTAAAGTATAATATTATAAAAAAAATTATACCTTAAAATATAAGAAATAAATAAATAATATAATTATAAAATAATTAATTAAATAATTAAATCTTTTATTTTTTAAATATAAATTATTTTAGATTTATTTGTTATTTTTTTATATTTTTATAATATTTAAATTATATAATAATATAATTAATATAATAATTTATTTTATATTAATTATTTTAAAAAAATTATTTAAATTTTTATTAAAAAAAGAAAATATAAAGAATTTATAATATTTTAAATTAAATTATTTAAAATTAAATATTTTAAAAATTTTAATATATAACGCTAAAAAAATAAAAATTAAAAATAAATTTAAAATTAAATATAAAATTTACGTAAGAATTTAGATTAAATATATAATCTTAAAAAAAAGATTTAAATATTACTTTTTATAACTATTTTAAAAAATATCTTAAAATTTATTTAATTTTTTTAAAAGATATAATAAAATATTATAATTATTAATTATAATAAATAAATATTTAAAATTTATTATAATTTATATTTTTTTTAATAAATTATAAAAAAATATAATATTAAAAATTAATTAAATTAATAATTAAATTAATAAATAATTTAGGTTAAAAATATATAAATTAAGATATAATAATAATATTTTAATATTTAATATATAAGATATAATTTAATATAATTAATAAATATATAAAAAAAAATTAGATTTAAAATTATTACTACCAATTATTAAAAAATCTACTAATATAATTAAGAAATTAAAATAAAAATTCTAAATTAAATTTATTAAAATATAATTAAGCATTAATTTATTAAAAAAATTATAATTAAAATATATTAAAATAATAATTTATTTAATAAATTAAAGCCTTAATTAAAAAAACGGTTTTAAATTTTTATTTAAAATATTAAAAAGTTAATTTTACCAATATTTTAAATAATATAACTTAAAAATAATAAAGTTATTTATTAATAATTTAAGATTATATTAAAACTATATATATATATATAAATATAAGATATATCTTTTAAATAAAAACGTAATTAATATAAAAAATAAATAAAAAAAAAATTTAATTAAAAATATATATAAAATATTTAATTAGTTATAAAATTATTAATATATATTATATATAAATCTTTTATTAAAAAAAAATTATTTTAATAAAAAACGTTTATTTTAATAAAAAATTATTTTATAATAAAGAATAAAAATTATAATTAATATATATATTAAAAAATAAATTAATATATATTAAAAAAATAAAAAAAGAATTAAATATTACTTTATAAATTATATTAAATTATTTAAATTAATAAAATAATAAATCTATTATTTATAACCTTATATTTAATATAATTTAAAATAAAGGAAATAAACCAATACCTAAACTAAATTTAATAAGAAATTAATTAAAAGAAAAAATTAAAAATAATAATTTACGTTATATTTAAATAAGAATAAAAACTTTATTAAAATTATTAAATTTAAATATAATAAATTAATAATATAAAATTATAATTTTTAAAAAAATATTTAAATTAAAATAATAATTTATAAATATAAAAAATATATTATAAAATATTAATTTTAAATTTTTTATAAAAAAAATAAATAAATAATTAAGATTTATTATAAATTAATTATTTAAGGGGGTAATTTTAAATTTATTTTTTTTTAAAATAAAGAAAATTTTAATAAAAATAATTTATTAAAGATATAATAAAATAGTATAGTTAAAGATTTTAAGATATAATTAATAAATTAAAAGTAAAAATTTATTAAAAAATAATAACGTTAAAGGTATAGGTTTATTATTTATAACCTTAATTATTATAAAATATAAATAAAATAAAATAATTATATTTATAATAATTATATTTAATAATTTTTTAGAAACTTTTTTATTTAATTAATAAAAAATTATTTATAAGGGAAATTATAAATATAAAATAATATATATTATAATAATAATTATATTATAATAAAAAAATATATTTAAATTATAGGTAGTAATAATTTAAGAATTAATTTATAAATTAAAACTAATTAAATTTAAATTTAAAAGGTAAAAGGATTTAAAAAATTATTTTTTAAATAAATAATTTAAAAAAAATATAAATAATAAAATATAAATTATAATTAAAAAAAACGTTTAAAAAATTATTAACGTTAATTAAATAAAATTAATTTTGTTTTTAATTAAATAAATATTTAATTATAAATTTAATATTAATAATTATTTAATTATATATAAAATTAAAGTAATTATAAAAAGAAATTTATAAAAAATTAATTTTTTTAATATTATATATATTATTGTTTTTATAATTAAATTATTTAAAATTATAATAATTATTATAATATAATTTAATTTAAAGATTATATAATATAATATAAAAAACGCCTTTATTTATACGTTAAAAGAAAATAGTTAATTAGTATATATATAATTATTAAAAAAATTTAAATAATTAAATAAATATATATAGTTAAAATAAATATTATATAAGTTAAAAAATGCGCCTTTTTTATAGTATAATAAAATAACAAAAATATTAATTATTATAAAAATGGCGTTTTTACCTAAAAAACCATACTTATTTTATTTCTTAAATAAATTAATATATATATTTATATATATAAATAATATATTAATATTATATTATAAGGTATATTAAAAGGTAATTAATGAAATAATTAACCTTATTAAAAATACTTAAAAGGTAAAAGAATAGAAATTAATAAATTAATATTTAAAGATTAAAATAATATAAAATTATAAAAAAAAAATAAATATTTTTAATTATAAAATTTATATTAAAAAAATGGCTAAAAAATATTTTTTAACCAATTTATTATATAATTTAATAATATTAATAATTATAATAAAATTATTTATATATAATAGAATAATTAATAAAAAAATTATTAAAAAACATTAAAAAAAAATTAAATTAATTTTTTATATAATTATTATAATATATTTAAAAGTAACTTATATAATATTATAATTTTTATATTATTTAATCAATTTAAGACCTTAATATATAAAAATAATAAATTAAATTATAAAATATTTATATATTAAATAAAAATTTAATATTAAATATAAAAGTAAAAATTTAAGATTTAAAATATTATTTATAATTAAAAACATATTATTTATTAATAATATTAAAATAAAGCGTTTATTTTATAATTATATAATTTTTTTATTTAATAAATTAATTATATAAAAAAATAATAAAATAAATAATTATATTAATATTAATAATAAAAATTAAATTAATAATTATAAAAAAAATTATTAAAGAAATAATAATATTTTAATGCCTATTTAAAAATATTAAATTAAATATAAATAAATAATAAAGAATTTTTAATAATAATTAATAAATAATATAATTAATTATAAAAAAAAAAGAATATATTAATATAAAATTATATTATATAAATATTTAAAATATATGATTACGTTAGGAATATATAAAGGGAATATTTAATATGATTTATTTATTTACTAATTAAATACCAACTAATAAATTAATTAAAAATTTTATAAGGCAATAATTTAAATATTTTAAAATATTATTAAATTTATAATATATAAATATTAAAATTAAAAACAACGTTATAACTAATATAAAAATAAAGAATAGATTAATAATTACAAAATTTTTATTTAAAAACGGCCTTAAATATGAATCTTAAGAAATAATTTAACCTAAAATATTATAATAAAAAAATTAAAAAATATTAATTAATTTAAAGAATAAAAAACTATAAAATTTATATATATTTATTTATAAACATAATTATTATATATATAAATAAAACATTTAATAAATTAACCGATATAATTAAAATATTTTAAATTAATTTATTACCTTTAAATAAAATTGTAAATATAATAAAAATAATATATCTTTTTTAATATTATTAAAATTAATTTAATAAAATAACGTTAGGTAAATATATTTAAATCGGCTACATTATTAACCAAAATAAATAAATATTACTCTAAAAAATAATTAATAAAAATAATTAATATAAAGAATAAAAATATAACCTTACCTAATAATATAGTAAAAATAAATAAAAATTTAATAATATAATATTTCTTAACGCGTATTTTTTAAAATTTATTTTCGGTATAACATTTTTTAATTTATTAAACTAAACCTAAAATTAAAAATATATTTAAATTAAAATTAATATTAAAAAAAACCGGTATGTTAATTATTTATAAAAAAAAGTTATTAAATATAAATTATAAAATCGAAAACGATAAAGTTGGTAAAAATCAAAAATTTATAAGGTAAATATATTAAATATTAATAATATTAACTATTTAATTTTACTAAACTTAATTTTAATAAAATATTATAATATAATATAATAATATAATAAAAATTAAAATTATATATATAAAATTATATTATTAAAAAAAAAATTAAAAAAAAAATTAAAAAAAACTAAAAATTATATAAACCTTTTAAATTAAAAAAGTTTAAAATTATTATTATAACTTTATAAATAAAGTTTATAAAAAAAAGGACGTTTTAATATATTATTAAAAAATAAACGTAAATCTAAGGTAATATATATAAACCCTACGTTTAAATCTACTTTTTTAATAAATATTCCTTTTATATTATTTTATTTAAATAATTTAAATAATAATTATTTTTAAAGGTGTAAATATTGCTTTATTTAGTACATAAACCACCTTAATTATAATAAACTCGAAATATAATATATTATTTTTACCTAAAAAATATATTACATAAAATATTAGGATATAATTATAAAAATAACGTAACCGTTATAACAATTATACGCCTTTAGTTATAACTATTACATAACTTTATAACCGTATAAATAACTTACATAAAACGTAAGATATTATTAGAAAAAATAAATTAATATATAACATAAATTACTATATACTTATATAACATTTACAATTTTAATATTAAAACAATAATAAATTTTTTTAATTAAATTAATATATAATTCTTTTAAATTTTATTAAATAATTTATTAAATTTATTATTTATAAATATAATTATTTATATATTTATAATTTTAATATCTTTACTAAATCTTTAATAAATCTTAAATTTAATTTTATATTTAAAGATTTCTTTTTATTTTATATTTTTTAACATAAAAACCTTTATTTTAACTATAAAATATACATTTATATTATATTTTTTAAAATTAATTTAATTTTAAATATTAAACTATAAAACATTCTATTTTATACCTAATATTTAATATAAATAATTATATTAAATATTAAATTAAATAATTAAAATTAACAAAATAATTTTAAAAAAATTTTTACTATAAATATTTATCATTATAAATATATAATAATTTTTATAATAATTATATAAAAAAAAAAAGAATTTAAATATTTACATTTATTATTATATATTTTTATTATAAATTTAAATATAAATTAAATTTATAACTATTAAAATTATAAATATTATATAAATATATAATAATTTATAATATATATTAATTTATCTTTTTTAATAATATCTTATGTTTTACGCAAATTATTTATATAGTTATAAGGTTATATAATAGCAGTGGCTAAAAGCGCATAACTATTGTGGCGGTTACGCCGCCCCCATAACTATGCCTTAACACCTTGTATGACATTATATAAAATAAATTGGTTTAAATTTAATAATATATATTTATTTACATTTAAATTATATAAATTAAATTTTATAAATATTATAAAAATATTTAATAAATTTGAAATATTAAATAAAATAATAATATTAAATATTAAAAATAAATATATTATAATGTATATATTTGTTTTATATTATATAAAAAATATATTTTAATAAGTTAAAAATAATAGGTTTAAAGGTCTTTATAAGATTAAATTCTGCCGTTACTATTTTATTATATTAATAAAAAATTTTTAATAATTTAATATTATATTAAATTTTAATATTATTATATATAATTAATATTATTATTAATTTAAATATATATAAAAAATTATAATCAATATATATAAAAATAAAGTTATAAAAGTTATATATGGTTTGTAATAAAAGATAGCCACTTTTATATCATTATTTAAAACTATTTTTTTAATTTTTAATTTAATATTTTTGCGTTTATTTAATATAATTTATTTAAAATATATTAGATTAATTAATTTAATATATAATTTTATTTATAATAATATATTAATTCCTTTAACAATAAATAAATATATATTTAAATTATAAATATAATTATTTTTATTGGGTAAGCGGTAATTATAATTATTAAAATATTATTTAACCAATTATAATATATTATTTTATATTATTTAATTTATTATTATTCCTTTTTTTTTTATAATTAATTTAAACTTTATTATATAAAGGCCAATTTTTATAAAAAAATATTTTAAAATTATAAATTAATTGATATTATTATTTAAGTTTATATAATAATTGTTAAAAATAATTATTTTTTAATAGGATTTAAATTATTAAATATTAATTAAATTAATATTTTATAAAATATTTAGAAGGTTAAAAAACTTTTTAATTAATTTTATATATATATATTTAAATCTTTAAATTTATAAGTAAAATTTATTATATTTATTTAAGGTTAAAACAATTAAAGAATTATTAAAAATAATATAATTATTTTAGGTTATTTATTATAATATTATAATAATATCTTTAAATTAAATATTTATATTATATTTTATTTTATAAATTTTATAAAAGAATATAATTTAATAATAAATTATAATATATTAACCGGAAAAGATTTATATTAGTAAATTTATTTTATTTTATTTTTTTTTATATAATATAAAATTATACCTTTTATATATTTATTTTATAAAATTATTTAAATATTACCAAAATATATTTTCTAAAATATACTTTAATAAATTAAATTAATATTTAATATTTTTAGATTTTATAAATATTAGGTTTAAAAAATAAATAAATATAATATTAAAAATTTTTTTTTTAAAAAATAAAATATATAAATAATTATATATTTTATTTTTTAGAACATTTATAATAAAAAAGATTTCGATATAATAGTTTAAGTATAAAAACTTTATATATAATATTTTATTTTATTTAAACAAATATTTTTTTACGTTAATTAAAATAAATTAATTAATATAATTAATATTAATATTAATATTAATAATATAAAAAAGGTTATTATAATATTTAAAAACAATATATACGTTTAAATTGTAATAATTAATTGTATTAATAAAAAAAATTTATATAAATTATATATTTTATTTAAAGTAATAATTTATTATTTATAAAAAATTATTAAATATTTTTTTTATTTATATTTAAATTTTATATAATATACCATTATAATTATGACTATTTTATTTTATATTTAACAAAATATAAAAATAACAATAAAATTATATAGGTACATAAATTTAGATTTAATAAAAAATAAATTTTTTTATTTTTATTATTATTAAATATTTTTTTATATAAGATTTAATTAATAATTTATTTATTTTAATATAATATATAAAATAATTAAGATATAATATATTTTTAATAAAAGCAATTATATTTAATATAATAACCAAAACTATTTTAATTATATTAATTAAATTTTTATATTTAACATTTATAATAATATTTATATTTTTATAATAATTACGCCGCTATAATAAATAAGGCCACATAATAAATTATTAAAATTAAAAATATTTTATAAAATAGAAAAAAAATTAATTATTATTGGAATTATAATTATTAAATTATTTAAATTATATTTAGTTAATATTATTAACGTTAATATTATTAATATAAATTAAAATTTTTATTAATTATAAATAAAGTAAATATATTTATTTATAATAAAATTTATTTTAATTAATATAAAATAATTATTATAAAATTATAATATAAATATATTTTTTTAAGAAAACTTAAGGTTATATAATATATAATAAAAACTTAAATTTTACTAATTATATATAAATAATTTAATATTTTTAATAATTATTTTTTAAAAAAAAATATTATTTATAAATTAATAATCTCTTATATTTTATAAGGTATATATCTTATTAATAATATAATAAATATTTTATAATTTAATAAATAAATATTTATATAATTATATATAAAATTTAATTAATATATTAAATTTTAAATATATAAATATTTTAAGATTTTATTAATAAAATAAAATTTATTTTTATTTTAAATATATATTATTATAATGTATTAATTTAAAATAAAATTATTAAAAAAATTAAAAAAGGTATATTATATTTTAAAAATATAATAATATAAAATTTAATTTTATTTTAAAGTAATATTATTATATATTTATTAATTAATTATAAAATTATAAAAAATGTTAAAAAAAAATATATTATATTTTAAAAAAATGATAAAATAAAGTTTAATTTTATTTTAAAATAATATTATTATAATATATTAATTAATTATAAAATTAAAAGGTATTTATTTATAAATAAAATTTAAAAGGATATATCTTTTAAAATATATTAGATAATATTATATATATTTTTAAGTTTATAATATTATTAATATATATTAATTTATTATAAGATTATGTTTAAAATAAAATAAAGATATTATATTTAATCTATTTAAAATATTAAAATATAAATATTTAAATATTTTCCTTTATATTATAATTAATTGCAATAATAATTTTAATAATATTTAAAATAATATATAATTATATATTATAAAATAAAATTTAAATATATTAATAATTTTAATATATAAAATAATAATATTATATAAAATAATATTAATATATAAAATAATAATAATATAAGAAATAATCTTAAATAATAAAATTATATAATTAATTATAATATTATTATTTAATAAAATGATTTTATAAATAAAATTATTTTTATATATATAATAATTTTTATATATATAATGATTTTAATATATATAATAATTTTAATATATATAATAATTTTAATATATATAACAGTTTTAATATATAAAACAATTTTAATATATAAAACAATTTTAATATATGAAACGGTTTTGATATATAAAACAATTTTAATATATGGAATAATTTTAATATATAAAACAGGGCAAGTTAATTCCTTTATTATCGTTAAGCGGAATGGTTTTATTAAGTATAATAATTTTAGGTTTACGAAATGATTCCCTATACCCCCGGACCTCCCCTATAGTACCTAAGCTAATAGTAAAGAGACTCATAAACAGTTCTACAAACAGTTCCATGCTCAAATCAATTTCCTTACAGCAAAATATATTGATAAGTAAACGAACAAATTCTTTTTTTACCTCCAGCGAGCATGAATAGACTATATAAGATGGATTGTACACTTAATAACCTGCTGCGCATCTATGATATGTGGGACGACTGAAAAAACCCCACCAGAATAGTTGATCTATACTAGTAATAGTCTATCTAGGACCACATAGTTGCTGACGAATATTTAGGATAATAATAGACACACAGGTAAGCCTTTTAAAATTAGTAGACTTACCATGAGTAGAATGACCATCCTATAAGATTGAGTTGCGATTTAGTTCCTGGCAATGCCAAGTCCTGCTAAACTGTTCAAGAGTTAGGTGACGTGAGATAATGCCTAGATTGTTGCCCTTGTCTACCTTGACCGTGAACAACATGAAATGAGAAAGGAAGAAACCCTACAAAAACAACTAAACACCGAAGTTAATCCCGAGGCTTATAGACCGAGAGTAACTGTCCCCCTCACCTACACGTTAGAGGCTTCGGACTAATAATCTAATTCTAATATCCAAGCTTGATACTATCTTTGATAGAGATTCGCGGATGAGCCTCATTAGAGAATACTATCTGGACCAATGCTGCGGTTTAATGGGTCTTAGGCATAACCTTTCAGCCCAGAAGCATTGAGTGCTTTTACAGTGCCCCCCAACATCCCTATTATCATAAGATATGTATAATCCAGTAACATCGCGACTTGGCGGCCAGTTTAGGTAATGCTTATAACCTTGCCAAATCTCTATAGGTGAACCTTGGATTGCACTACCCTGTGTGTCGCTACTTGCTGCAGTAACATAGTCTATCTTTTCAGCTTGCAGATCAGTATCTCAGTTCCCTTGGTTATAATGCAATGGCTGGCTATCCTCTAAGGCTTCAAGGTCGATTGAGCCCCCCTGATGGCGTCATCTTGTTTATATGGCACTCTGACGGAGTATAGAGTCCTGGTGCTTAAGATATATAAAACACCAATTCATAGTTCCACAGTCATGTCTAAGCTGTACCTCATCGCTTGATCTCTTTTCAACACACAATTTCCTTGTGTTTTTTCACTTGACTTTTTCCTTTTCCGTTTCTCTTTTCTTTTTCTCCTTCCTTCAGTATGCTTTACACGAATTCCTCAGTCTGCCTTTCACAATCTTGCATTCAGGCATCGGCGGCCATATACTCCCATCTTGATTCTAACTTCCAGAATATTGATCCTTGTACAAATTTCCCAAAGCGTATGTGTTGATTGGTCCTCTAATAACTGGCATATATGAGATTTATTGTTAACAATGGTGGGTAGTTGTTTGTGGCGGCCTTCAGGAGCGTAATGTGATTCCAGCATGGGAACAGGTTTTGGGAGAGATAACTACCCTAAAGGAGACAAACCAAATTTTTATGAAAAATGTCTTGGAGGCGCCCTCTGATCCCTCTTGGGTATGTGTTCTTGGTGGTGTCATTATCCTTTAGGTAATTAATTGGCCTTCTAGATTTCACGTGGGTCCGTTGACGAGAAGAATTTCGAGAAACTCGTCACCGGCTACAATGCCTGCATGAACGAAACTGCGATTGCCGGAAGAGGTGTCCAACCACTGGTAACCTTCCTTGGGAACATTACTGAAAGTTTCCCGGTCATGCCGGATGAGCATAAAAATGCCAGTCGTTTCGATGCTGCCGATCACGAAGCATTCAGCAACCTCTACCTCTACTTCGTCCAGCACTCTATATTCCCCTTCTTGACTATAGACGTCGATTCTGATCCTGAAGATGTAGTATGTGTTCTATTTTTGGTACTTTGAGGAATTGTGCTAACCTTGTAGGAAACTCATATCCCAATTATAGCACCCACAGGTGCCCTTCTTCCAAGCGAGATTTATGAGAATCAAGAAACCCGATCATTATATCAGAAGGTGATCGCGGAAGTATTTGAGAATGTGCTACCTACGAACGAGTTAAGGGTAAAAGCAGGTGAGTTGGCTCGGGGTATAGTCCAGCTCGAGCGGCAGCTTGCTTCCAACACGCCTACATTAAGTGATGGTACAGTAAGTATAAACTTCATGTGAAATATTGAGAAAATAGTAGAGATTTTATGGTGCTAACTAATATTAGGGTCCAATTCCAGCCACGACTTTGGATAATGCTACAAAGCTGGCACCCGAGTTTGACTTCGCCTCGGTATTCAAGGAGATAAGCCCATCTCCTATAGACAGAATATCTTACAATTTTCCGGAATACTCGACCTGGCTATCCCAAGCTCTAGCGAATACCACCAAACCTGTCATCCAGGCTTATTTTATGTGGAAGGCGATCGTAAAGTACGAGCCAGCAATCGATGGGCCTGAACTGGAACCTCTAAGGCAATTCCCAAACACCATCTCTGGAGAGGTATGGACTATCTCGGTTTATAGCTATGTACTTTATATAGGATTTCTAATTTTATGTATAGAAACCTTATATCCCCGAAAGATGGCGAACCTGCGTTACCGATGCCGACTCGAAGATGGCGTGGCTGATTAGCAAGCCATACGTGGAAGCCAAGTATACGGAGGCGATCAAGAAGACCCTTGAGGAGATGACAACAAGGATCCAGAATCGCCTCGCCAGCAATATTGACCATATCGAATGGATGACGGATGAAGTAAAGGCTATAGCGAAGCACAAGGTCCAGGTCATTACCCCGAAGCTCGGCTATCCAACTCAGGTGAGTTTAAAACTGGATTACCAGCCCACCTCTAGGTATTTATGCTAACGATCACGACAGTCGCCTAATCTCGACGATTCCAAATCGTTGAATGATTACTACGCTGCTTTCGATGTATCAGACTCTTATTTTGATAACACTCTCTCGTATTCAAAGTGGTTATCGAAGTCGACTGCTTCGCTCTTTGGGAAGAAGAGAGAAAAGGGCGCCTGGCCAGCCGTAGCCGGTTCTGCTTTGACGATCAACGCTTTCTATTTACCACAAGAGAACTCTATCATCATTACTGCTGGCACGCTACAGCAGCTGCTCCTAGACCCGGAGCTTCCTGCGTACATGAATTACGGAGCTCTTGGCCTGGTTATCGGACACGAGTTCACGCACTCCCTTGATAGTAACGGGCGGATGTATGATGAGCAGGGCGCATTCCGCGACTGGTGGGACGAGAAAAGCGAAGCAGCATTCGATAAGCGTGCAGAGTGTCTCGTGGAGCAATACGGGTCTAGCAACGTAACACTGAGCGACGGCACGCAGATCCCTGTCAATGGTACACAGACGCTTGGAGAGAATATCGCGGACACCGGGGGCATCAACACGGCGTACGACGCGTGGCTTGACAAGCGGTGCGAGGACCCGGCATCCGATTTCGATTTGCCCGGGCTATTGGAGCATTTTACTCGTGAGCAGCTCTTCTACGTGTCCGCAGCTCAGTTCTTCTGTGACAAATCGGAGGACGCAGGCAAGAGATTATATATTTCTGATGTTCACTCACCCCCTGATGTTCGGATCCAGAATATGATGGATAACTCGGATGGTTTTAGGAAGGCTTTCGACTGCCCTGTCAAGGAGCCTACGTGTGTGATTTATTAGATAATGGGTTGTCCTTAATATTATAGTTCACTTCTTTAACTAATTATAGACTTGATTTGATGGATTATATTTCGTTTGTGTGCTATTGTTGTAATTTGTGAGAATGCTTTTCATTTCAAACAGCTCTAGCCCGTTAAGCCCATGATACTCGAGTACCGTCTAACACCCCCCCCCCCCCCCCCCCCTTTTTTTTTTTTAATAAATATATTCATTTAATACCAAGGTTAGGTACCTAACCTATACGCACTTAATCTAACCCCTATTCCCTGGTCCGAAAATGTAGAAACTTCACAACACTGCTCTATGTGTTATACATTACTCCTCATTCCTTGCTGAAGCGGATGGAGTTATGGATAACTGTTGCAGTGCCCACATTGATGAGCCCCTGCGACGATTGGGATTAGGTTCAGTCTGAAATCCTGCATAACTGGACTCGTGAAGACCACGGATAATACCTATGGCCAGGTCTGGGTTTGAAAGGTCGACGAGTGACCACTTAGCACCTCTCCAAAGCTTCAAGACAACCCATACTAATGCGAATATAGCAACCTAGTAGTTCCATGTCAGATATTGTTACCCTTATAGGTATCTATGGGGGCGTACAAGAAGATATGACGACAAAAAGGGCTCAACATAGAACCCGTTCCATAGAGCAGCTCCATCAAGTACTAAAAGAATGAGTAAACATCCGGCTAAACCTACATATGCCGTAACCGGTTGCCCGTTACTTATATATGGGTAATCGTTATCATCCCTGTCGCTGAAGCGCTGGACACGCGACACATTTCGTTCAACAAGTTCGCTATGGTGTCTACTAATACTAGTAAATATATGTTAGACTCTTCCAAGGCTTCTTTGATGTGCGTTTATGTTTTACCAGTGATAGTATCGAATGAATGCCCAACACTCACAGGCCCAAGCGATTAGCACTCCGACAGAGCCCATCTCGGCAAGAATGTTGATGAACTAAACCGGGTAAGTAGAGTTTCATAGGCTACAAGAATGTAGGGCCTCACAGCGCCGATTTCTCTCTTTTGAGATCCGTTATCTCCTATTTGGCTTTTTTGACTTGACTCCGTCTGTTGCTGATCTGGGTAAAGAAGTTGTAGAAACGGTACCCAAATGAAAGCGATCGCAGATACAGTCATTGCCCGGATTGGAACTCTGTAGCTGTTGGTACGACCAAGCCATGCAAGAATATTCAAGTACCAAGGCACGTCTGAACCGCCATCTATCTGATTAGTTAAACCAAATAGTGTTCTAGATGCTACGTAAAGGTTTGTGTTGGCACACGACAACGCGGTGAATATAAGGAACGCGTTGAAGGCGCTCGCTATGTTCGCATTACCGCGAACTTTTGCGACGAGAACGAATGCCGACTGAACTGTCTCGCAGCTATCGTAATCCAGCCAACCGACTCGAGGCAGCCGACAATCATTGGGATCGACGCTCAGAGATACCAGAATCCCGCTAAGTGTATACGAAATACACGCGAAAACCGAGATCCATTTCGACGGAAACCGAACGGTTTCCCCAATATTACTGGCTTGGTTGCGCTTATGGGCTGAGGCATTGGTAGGACGAGCTTCGAGTGCGGCGGCTGCTGGAACTTCGACGCCAACATAAGCGAATGTTGCGGTAGATAGACATATGCTGAATTGAAATTTAGTTTCTGGATGTCTAAATGTGGCAAAAACTTACTTACCATAGAGCAGGAAACCAACTTTTCGCTGCGGTATGATCGAACGTGGTTGGATGCGCCCAGCCTAGTGGTTTGGTAAATATCTAACGTATCTTCCGGTGAGTTGGACTAAGTAAATATAACTCACTATGCTTCTCCTCGGGGTTTTCGGGGTTCTTAGTAGCTGAATACTACCGTTAATAGGAATTATGGTCAACATGTTGGTTCGACGGTACCGTACCGAATACAAGCGTTGCAATGGCAATAATGGCCAAGAAGGATAACTTGATGATGGCAGTAACAACCTCGAACCATCCATATACCTATAGAGGGGATTGTTAGAGAGCTTCCGCTGCTGAATGGTTTCGATAAACCTCGAAGTACTTACATGAATTCCAAAACAATTAAGGACTATTAAGGCCACGGGCACAAGTAAATATAAAACTCCGGCATCTAGCCCAGTCTGTATATCAGTAGTCCAATAGTGAACCTCCTCTGCGGCATATGCTATCAATGCAGCGAAGGATACTGAATATGTGAACCTGTGATTTGTTAGTGATCTTGTATGACACGATTTAATTTCTATGGCGAACCAATATGCAACACCCACGGCAATTCCTAGCTCAGAATCGACAAACTCGCGTACGAAGACGGACATGGCACCGGGAACCGGCCAGATACAAAGAAGTTCGGTAATACACTGCGTAACTAGCCATGATAGTATTCCAAGTAACAAAAAGGAGATGATAACGGCCAGGAAACCGCCTAGCTCCAAGATCTGTCCGCCGCGCCAGTAGAGTCCTGTCCCCAGAGTGGCATTGACGGAGATCATCTATCCTTATTAGCTACTACGTAAATATTTGACAGCAATCAAAGTTCCACTCACAAACACATGGATAGGGAGCAGCCTCCTGTGTGTCACTCTTCCCTTCTTTGTATTAGCCCGAATCGGAGACAGTGTTTCTGTATGATATGCTTGGGAGTTTGGATGGCGAGTCTTATTGTTGCTTGGAATAGAGACTGCCTTAGTGTCGTTACCAGAGCCGTATTCTAGTGGAAGATCCGAATTCTCGGGCGAATCCCGTAGCATATGAGACCGGCCTCGTGTGGCCTCGGTCGCCATTATTGGTTTGCTGGCCCGATTTCTATGGTTATTACAAGTCTAAACATACCGATTCATTATGGGGACTTGAGTAATGTTAAGACTCAGAAATTCCGGCGAATTGGTTGCGGGCTTGCAAGGCTCTGAGGATGCTGGTTTCCGTAGTACATGTATGCACCGCCGCCACCATTCGCGCACCCTTCGCCTGCTTCTATTGTACTACGCTTCGCCTACTTTGGCGAGATTTATTTGGTTAGCTGTTACCATTGCTGACTGCGCCGTAGCGCTAGTTGACCGAGCCTTGAGTTCTATCAGCTGAGGCATTTTTGAGTACAATTGACAATAATTCTAAGCTCCCTGCGCGAGGGTTCGACTTATATCTTCTGTAATTCTTATAGGACAAGCGCGACTTTCTTGGGCTCCATGGGTATCTTGGCGTCAATAAGAACCATGAAGAAATATGTCAATGGTAGTTGATTATCCTGCAACTATCTAACTCCTCATTATTAAAATCTAGTAAAAGGGGCCCCTTATCTAGACTTGATACACGGTGGCTGCAGTACAGAGCTGCCATTGGCCTTCTAAAAGTTTAGATCGGTCGTATCAATCCTTCCTATCCTAGGAGGTACTTTGGGCGTATTAATAGATGGCCATAGATTGGGGTCGCCTCATCTCACCCTGTTTCCTATTTCTCAAGTCACAGTGATCTGAGTAAATACGCCTACCAAATTCTTTCTATAAACCCCAATCTCTACTTCATACTCGAAACTAGACTGTCAGCATGTCAGTAACCCAAAATACTAATACACGATACCTTAAGGAGGACAGTCTACTTAGACTTCTTCAACGACTTTTCCCGGGTCAGGCTGATTTCAATATTCGAGTTAGTGTCGGTCATGTAACACAGGGATTTTGGAGCATGGGCTGACTGACGTAGCTGAGAGATGACCAGTGGTGTTTTACCGTACCTAGTGTAGTCAGCGAGGTGAGTTCTCTCTTATATGCCTTAGGTAGCTATCTAAGGCATAATATCCCACAACGCTCATAAGACTAACATATTTTTAGAGTGACATCAAGTAAGCAAACACATGCATCATCTGACATACTCTGAGAAATTAAGAGGTATCTAATAAAATCAGCGGGGCGAGAGATAATTAAGTTATACATACCGATGCTATGTCCGAGTGTGGCGTATATTGGCGGGCTGTTTGGCGGTGTAATGTTGTATCGGGTATCCCGTGTCCCTGGCGTAGAACATCAATTACCCAACATAGGTAGCTGAAGGGTCCACGAATTAAAAATGTTACATACATTACTATCTACCTTGCCAAAACATACTAGGGAAATATATATATCAAAGCGTATACTAGTCGGACTAGCATACTAGCTTTAGGAGACTCGCTTTACTATTATACCAAAATGTCTCATATTAGCAAGTGCTTCGTCGATCAAGTTGTGGCTCCCATTAGGCTCATAGAAGTGTTACCTCAAAATCAATGCAATGAAGAGCAGTCTACTCGTCAACTATCTACGGCACAGGAGATCGAAGATTATCTAAACCAGAGTAAGCCAAGTCATTTACATCGTCACTTGTATGTCTTAATAAAGGAATAATCCGGGTTATCACTGAAATTTTCCAGGTCTATATGCCAAAGGACGTCGTGGAGCTCTCTGCAAATAACTAGGGGGTTGCTGGAGCTTTTCGTATCTAAACACGGTATAAGCGACTCATTCTGGGATCTACCATCATGTTTCTACTACCGGAACGACGACGTGGAAGTAAACTCCTGTCTTCCTGTTACTGTAAATAGGAAGAGCTCTTCAATTGGTAGGCGTTTGACTCGACGAATTATTTTGATAGAACTATAGCTAACTGGATATAAGAGATCTATTACACGATTCGTTATCCCGAGCTGAAACCCAATGGTGGAAATTGGGTTATTCGTCAAAGTGGCCTTTATTATCGATTCGACGCATCTACTAACCAGAGTGCATCGATCTTATTTAACCCAACGCCAAACTCGGCAGCCCATCAGAAGATAGAAAACATCTTACTTGGCACAAATTGCGGCTCGAGAAATTTTCCAATTCCATGGTCTATCCATGAAATACTGTTTTTAATATATTTCCCAGCATGGAGAGAGTATCTCGCTTTCTTAGAGCGAAAACTGCTTCCCGAAGTAAGTCTATCATATATAACGCACCTAAACCATGATGGTTACTTTAACCCTTTGGTGAACATAGACAAGCACTACGTTTTCGACTTTTATAGACGAGCCACTGCGTGTAGGATACGACAATCTTAGCGCTTTGGCAAGCCTTGATAGCCAATTCCTCCAAGTAACTACCCTCTTGTCTCATAGTGAAGATGTCCTGAAGGAGCTTTCTTCCATATTCATCCAGGAAGGCTTAAAGAGCATAGTGCCAGAGACAATAGATGCGCTTGATAATTATCGCCGTCGATCTGTGGCTCATTGTCGTGTTGCGAACCTTTTACAGCAACGAGCCCAGACTACTGCACAACTCCTAGCTAATACTTTATCATTCCGAGACCAGATCCTTGCCAAGCAACAGAACGGCAACATGCTGCAACTGAATAAGTCAGCTGTTTTCCTCACCACGCTGACTCTTCTTTACCTTCCAGCTTCCTTCGTGGCCGTGAGTATGAAACTAATCTAATTTGTTCCGCGATATCGTGCAATCACTAATTATCACTAGACTTTTTTCGGTATGAACTTCTTTGATTTAGACTCGGACTCAAAACGAATCATCAGTACTCCTATGATATGGATATATATACTATCCTCTATCCTGCTAACAATCATTACCTTCTTGGTTTACCATTGGGTACTGCATCATGATAATGTTGTTGTGAAGAGAATGTCGCCGAAGGTTCATGTGGGAGACTGGAGAGCATTGGCACGCCGTGCTCTGACGATAAAAGGGGACTCGACAAAGAAGATTGAAAAGCTACCTGTGTAAATACGTGATAGTTGCTGTTTATGTTACATCAATTGTATATCATTAAAGATATATTATTAATTAAACTGTGACTTTCTCAACATATTTAAAACATCTCATTATGGAGGTACACCACTTATATATTTAGCTAAGTATCTTTTAAAATACGAACCCAGATAAACACAGACCTCTAGGTTATATTCCTTCACCGTTACAGACAACACGGCTCTTGAACTACGTTTGAATAGATTCTCTAGATCATGTCTACACTATTCATCTGTTGTCGATGTATCTTATTGTTTTTGTGAAGATTTAACTCATTTGGCCTAATAGTCTCGGCCTTAGGATTGATGCCCTAATTACGAGGTTGAGGGGTAGCAGCAAAGAAACCCTTCGTTATTTCTACTCGAGGACAAACGTATCTCTGCCCCACCCAAATGCCCTATGAAGCCTCCTCCCATGTCTCCTCGCAGTCGTAAATGGTATCTTCCCCCGAGGATGCGGCTCATGAAATTGGATTCTACTCTGGTCACCTTCTAGTTTTTGGAACTGCCAGACGGATCCATATAGTTTCTCGGCCGTGAATAAGCCGGAAGATGTCATGGCGTGTAGGAAGTCGTTCCATAAGACCTCGCCAGGCGAAGACATTTTAGCCGGGTTAAAAAAGAGTGTCCGAAATACCTTAAGAGAGCGGGCGTTGACAGCGATGGAAATTGGTTCAGGTTTTGGGTCTTCATCTATGACGGTAGTTGGCCCCGTGGCGGTATTAGAAGATAATTCTCTCGTCTTGGTCTTGGTCTTCAGTGTCAGCGTTTTAGGTTTGTTGCTGGTAATTCTGGCTGGTTCTCCAATATAGATGGTAGAGAGGGGTTTATACAGATCAGCAATGTTTGGATCCAGGACTGGTTCTCGGCCTGGTGCTTTCGTTATGGATGGTGGGGGGTCAACCCAGTTTGGTGTACGTTGAATCATACGTGGTTGGCATAGAGTGCGATGGACAGCCGTACACTTTAGACTCTCACATTTTTTATTTACTACTAGGTCAATGGCTGCCCAACACTGGTCGAGATGTTGCTCAGCTTGCTGCAATTCCTCTATGTTCTGCCTAGTCCGGCGCTTCTCATATGGGTAGGCAAATCTTCTATCAGAAGGGTTACCGATCTGGGCGACCTGGACGAGGTTGCTATCTCGAAGTGCTTCCATGATCATGCCCCATGATTTAGTACGCTCCTTAAATTCACTTTCGATGTCATCTGACCGATCGACTAAAGCTGTTTCAAAGCTCCTTGCCCACGGTTGATACAGGTCGAGCTGGCTTATGCAATGCGAAAGGATGGCTAGGTCACCGATAATGCCAGTAATCTTCTGGGACACTAGCTCCTGCGCGCGTGGTTCTGTTTCAAGCAGCCTTCCCAGCTCGTCGACGATCAGCGGTAGGCGAGCAAGAAAGAGATCCTGGCCGTCCTCCCATAGCGTACTGAAAATCCAGAGGAGCTGGCGCTCAATGGCGCTCATCTTTACGCCAGTCTTCTGGTACGTAAGAATCTTGGTCGAGGTAGAGTTTGGTGGTGGATCGCGGGTAAAGTACTTGCGCCACGGGGGTGAAGCAACAACGCCATCCCGTAGCCCACCCTGGGGGCCTTTCGCTGCCTGGTTTAAATAATGACGGAATTTGAGTATAGCGTTCATCAATTCCTCAGGTAAGTCTTTAGTAGGTGATATGACGGCCGCATATTTGATCTGTAGTAGCTTTAGTGCTTGAGCCTGTTGATACAGCTCCGAAAAGACCTCAAGTTGTAAGTAGGACTCGAAAATAACTGTGCCATAGACGCGAGCCCAGAACGTCTTTTGGTGAACTTTCCGGAAGATGGGGTGTTCATCCCCAAAAGTATCCCTTAATAGCTCTTGCCGATGTTCCTTAGTCTCAATGAGCTGCTCAAGAAAATATGCTGGATCTTCTCGTATGGCCCATAGATGGTCCTCAGCTGCGGATAGTCTGGCGCCAAGGACTGACTCAATTCGGTTAAGATCTAGCCTGGCAGGTAGTCGATAAGGCATCTCTGCTGCCATCACCGCCAAAGAATCAAAGCCATTCGTTTCCTTTCCTGTCTTCAAATGCGGCTCAGATTGAACGGGAAATGTATCTGCTATGAGATTATCCGCTAGAATCTCGTGCAGTATATATTGGCAGCAAGTAACCAGAAACTTCATAATCTTCTCTTGGGCCTCAAGAATGAGCAAGCCCTCGCCAGGGAGGAATTGCTTTTGAGTATGCATCCAGTCGAAGGCGTCGGGGTGCTCGCTCCACTCCCAGAGCTTACCGTATTCACTAGCATTAGTAGCGCCGTGAAGGGTCATAGTATGCTCGTTTAGGAATATAGCCCTTATATTCTTAGATACTAAGCCTAGGTGCATTGCTTCGACGTCGGCAGCAGCGAATTCTGGCGGCGAGTTACGTCCTCGCGCGTTCAGTAGTAGGAGAAGGGTTTTCGGCTTCAGAAGATCTTCCTGATTGATTTGAGGCAATAGATAGCAGTCCCTAAACCTTTCTCCAGATGTGCCTACATGAGATCTACCGGTCCGCCAGAAAGCATCAAAGTCAGGGCGATGTGTTACTGCCATGTCTGGCCATGCATCCAACAAAATCTTCTGCTTCTGCTGCCTCGTTTTCTTATTCCAGCGCTTCTGAATGGTTGCCTCGTGGCGGACAAGAATATCGTGTAAGTTGCCATAGCTGCTGAAAATATTATTTGATCTCTCCTGAGCCTCCCGACGAACTTCTGTCGGTGATGCGATGAGTATTAATGGGTCGAACCGCTTTATGAAAGCATTTGGATCAGACCGGTCAAGGTCTCCTTCAGACGCCATATTTAATCTTGGTAAGGTCGTTACTAGAATAGGGGTCTTAAATCTTATATTTGGCAATTATGTCTCGTAATTACCAGAGAGCGTTTGCATTGAATCAGATTGGGTACCTTAGGTAATTAATGAAGGTCATTGCTCCACTATAAATACCTACCTAGGTACCTAAGGTATGGATCCCGTAGCTACAGTGACTCCCGTCAGGCACTGATTCTACCTCTCAATGATTCAGGCAGTTAGGTACTGCACCTAGGTATTGATTTACCAAAGCTATGACCATCATTTAAGCCCTAAAAGGCTGATTTTATATAGCATTAATCCAGTGGCGGCGTAAGCTAATATGATGATGTATCCTCCATTTTCATCTTTCTTATTTTCTCCACCGAAAATCATAGAAGTAACCTTATCCCTATAGCCAATTTCAGGGAGTTCTTTGATTTCTCGAGGCTTTTCTCTGTCTCCGAGATGAGGTAGAGGTAATTCGATCAGTAGCATTGTGCTGTTACCACTCTTAGACGCCAGAGCAAAGAGCCGCGAGTTCTGCTTGTCTATTAAGAGTTTTCTGATGAAATAATTCCTGAGAGTTAAATCACTATTAGGTATTGGATTTCTACCACCAAAATTTCGGATGCGTAATTGATTTTCATAGAGCACGACTGCGAATGTTTGTTCGTCATTTATTGCGGTAATGGTTGTGAAAAGGCGGCCCCAGTTACCACTATCGACATCCTGTAGCTACCTGTTAGTTACTTGAATGTTGGTCTTTTGTTTAATGTGTATATTGGAACCTACTCCCGATGGTGTTTGGGCAGAGTTTTCCACATGTCTAATTTTGACCTGTCTGGTAAGTAACGATAGGTAGAAAATCTTTATATCATGTTTTTCGGATATATCTGGTTGAGTAATATAATAAAGGGCTGTATCAGAAGGGAATGACAAATGTGTGACGCTTCCCGCCGGGGCATCCACTCCGAGTCTATCCCATGGTTCTTCCGTAGTGATCCTATACTGGAGTTCGTCGCTGGATGATAACGTACTTTCAGAATCACCCCTAATGTAACGTCAGTAAGAATTAATACCAAGGATGTCATAGTAATACCTCGGGATCCTGTGACTGAGTAGATCGCTTATTTTGGCGTAGTATATCCATGAACTCTCTAAGTCTTGATGCACCACACAAGCAAGGATTTTACCCCCTGGAGATATAGCTATTCGATCAAGACCATTAGGAGTGTCAACAGGGAGTTCGATTTTATAGTTCAGATCAAAATTCAGCCCTGGCAATCTGCCACCTTTGATATCAAAGAGATAGATCTAGACGCCACATTAAGTTCTGCTCTATTTGCCATGAAAATAGTACTAGACTTACGTGGGAATGGCGTCCTGTTATCGAAGCAATTAGGTATGTCTCATTTAGCTTCACGCTTCTCCACATGCCTATTTCTTGCCGTTCGTAATATGGAACCCTGTTGTCCACACCTCGTCGCTGAAAATATTGTAAGTCATATAACGAAATACAGGTATCTGTCCAATGAGCGATGACTGGCTCGTTGGTGGCTATAGAGCATCCTACGACGGATCTTGTATTGGAAATCCACCAACTTTCTAGCTTCGGCCCATCATGTCTCTGACTGATGAGGGTAATGTCAGCTGCAGGAGTATAGGCATGGAACCAGATAGGTACTCTTTTATACTTACTGTTTTATTGGGAATCGAGAAATTATCCTCGAAATAATTCCGTCTTGTGTAGGGCCTTGGTATTGTTCGGGATTCTCGCTTAGTTTATGGTAAGCCGCTGATGTAGCGAGAAGTTTATCCCTGATACACCTAGCCGACTCTCTCCGTCGAGGATCTAGCTCTAGGACCCTCTCTTCAATATAGTTTAATACCTCTTTCATTACTTTGCCTTCGCCTGAATTCCTTCTATTGGCTTCCTTGATTAGATGCCTATGGTATTCTTTGATTGCCGGATGAGGCTTGGGTGGTGTACGATATCGACTGATAAGGAAGAAGTGGTCTTTGTCTCCTGCTCTGGAGCTTTTGGAAGTAGCTGCTCTCATGTCCGCGTACGTATCAATACCCTCTTGTCCCTCGTTTATATATGTTAAAACGACGCTAATGACACATCCTAGAGACCAAATATCACTTTTCTCGTTCATATTTCGCACTGAGATACTTGACTCGGGCGCGAGGTAGGTGCCCTCCAATCGGCGATTTACAGTATCTGATACCGAAGTGTCGCCTCTTCTCTTCTCAAAAAGAACGCTGATATCTTGATCAACTGTGTTAGTGTGGTTATGTGATACTTTCACACGAGACATGCCGAAGTCACTAATTTTCCAAACTAATTTTCTATGTTCTCCATCATAAAAGACAAGAACATTTGCTGGCTTCAAATCCATATGGTAACAGACCATTCTATTACCGCTGGAGTCTCTGATCTCGGAATGAAGAAATTCTAGGCCGTCTGCAAGGCCCGATGCACATTCTAGAATGTCTGCTTTTTCCGATTCGAGAATCGGAGGCGTATTGTTGCGCATCCAGTTTCTGAGGTCGCATTCCGCAAGCGGCATGAATAAGCTGAATATACTTTCATCAAGCTGAAGACTACCGAAAGTCTCGACGACGTTCTTAGATTTCCGAGGAGTGCATAGAATCTGCTTCATGGTTCCTAGCTCTTTTTGAAAGTGGACATTTTTCTCAAAATCCTTTCGGGCCATTGGCATGGGTTCCGAATTCACCATTGCCATGGACTCATTTACCAAGTGCCCTTTGGCTATGACGACGCGATAAACCACTCCATAAGACCCCCTTCCGATTTCCTCTTCATTGAACATATAAGGAAGCCTCTGCTTTTTCCCATCGGCCCATTGAACGTTCCCACTATGAAGCACAATAGGGCAAAAGCAGGGTTGCATATCCATGAAGCTGTTGATGTCAGGTCCATTCTCTACCCCGAATATTTGTTCGAGTTGTTCGCGCTCTGCTGGAAGCTGATCAATCCTAGTCTGACCATCGTAGGAAATTGGCCAGCTGTCGGGATCAGAGGGACATATGAGAAGTTTCCTGGTAAAGCATCTAGCTGACTCTATACTACAGCGGGAGTAAATTAAAATTGCTACAAAGTTGTGGAGACTTCGCTCTTCGATTCGAGATGTCAGCAAATCCACAGTTATCCCATGTCCAAAATGCGTTTCCAATGAATCATTAGAAGGTACCAGACTGCAGAATAAGCGCCTTAAGTTGTAGGGGGCCAGTACCACTTGTGTGGTACCGACTGTAGCGAAGCGCCGGTCGGCATTGTCCCGCCTTTCCAGTTTTTCGTGGATTTGACTATACAAATCCCTAACTATCTCATTGTATGAGGGTGAGGTCATTTGGGCAATTAGCTGTGAGAGATTGGAATTGAATAAATACTAATATTAGCTTCTAAGTAATGTATTAAATTTGGCAGCGCGATGATACAGCACATAACTATGATCGATGTAACAAGATTACGCGGCTGCGACGGGAACTGACAATATCGAGATGCTCATTATAGAATATAAAAGCATACGTAGAGGATAAGCCACCTTTTCTAGACCAGGGAAACTCAACGCAAGAGCAATGTGTGCAACACGGAGTATATTCCATAAAGGGGGTTCCCATCCGGCTAAGACGTCGTGGTTGCCTACGCCTTTAGGCGCCTAGTTAACTACCTGTAAGGTACATGATAAGGAAAATAGGGATTATTGGATTGTTTTAGTCGACTCAGCATGGATTTGCAGGATCTGTCATACACCAGACTTGAGAGGTACTTAATACACTCAGCTACGATTTCACCCACACAGGACTTTTCATCCAATATCTCCCGCTAATAAGCAATTACTTCTGCAGTCCTAGGTACGTAAACCTCATATTTTACGCTTGACCCGGATAAATACCTACCTATTTTAAATAACAACATACCCTAATCTTAACCTATTGAACTCACAGAAGACATCTCTTGTAGGTAAATCTTCAGTCCGGATCTATGTATTATTTAGATCGACTCGGGCCAAGCCTTAAAGGGGCGTCTCAGCCGCAGCACTACCTAGGTACCTACCTAACATACCTACCCCGAAGTTCTTATGGTAGCCGCAGATAAGCATTGTGTCGTACAGCAAGAAGCGTCGGCAAAACAACAAAAGTGCTCAGTTAATCATCGATTAGTAATTATATATGGTTACAACTTAGCGGAGTCTTCTTTGGTGAACTCAACCTTGTTGGAGACAATTCCGACGCTTTCAAGCTCGACTTCGACGATATCGCCATCTTTTAGCCACAGCTGCGGCTTGCGACCCATTCCAACGCCCGACGGCGTGCCCGTCCAGATAAGATCACCAGGTAGCAACGTGTGGCCCCTGCTCAAGAATGCGATAGTTTTCCTAACATTAAAGATCTGATCGGCTGTGTTGCTCTCCTAAATCTTATTGTCAGCCGCCAGTTTGAGTCACTACATCTCCATTCCCCGCATAGAGGCCCTATTCATTTGCTTACCTGTACTGTCTGTCCATTCACTCTAGTGCTGATCTGGAGCGTCTGTGGGTCTTTGATGATATTGCTGGTGACGATGCCCGGCCCATATGGTGCCCAGCCATCAAACCCCTTACCCAACGACCATTGGCCACCACCGCGGGCGACCTGCCAGTCTCTGTGCGAAACATCGTTTCCGACAGCGTATCCGAGGACATAGTCGAGCGCCTCAGACTCCGATACGTCCTTAGCCTCCTTTCCAATAATGACGACAAGTTCAACTTCATAATCCAGTCCTAGTTCTTCCTGTGCAATTGGGTGGATGGGAATAGGATCCGTAGGCCCCGACAGAGAAGTGACCGGCTTGTACTGTTCGGCATATTTAGCGCGCGGTCTTACATATATTTCAAATGAGGTAAAAAGAGCCCACTTACAAATAGGACTGGATATTTCGGTATCGGAAGATTGGCCTAACAAATATCTTAGCATTCTAATTAAGACTCTGTGTAGATTAGATAGTCCAACCTCTTTTGCGTGTAGTGCGTAGTTAAGACCCAGACATCGGACGGACTTAACTTCCTCTAATGCGAGAGGTGCTAGAAGTAGTCGGACGTCCGCAATCTGATCGGTAACTTCGTGCTTGCCAAAGATATCCCCTTTGATGACACGTGCACTCTTCGTCTTAGCAATGTCTGTCACCCCCTCTGGTAGGATAGCATCTCCATAGTACGTTTTGCCATTCTTGGCCAGAAAACGGATAAGTCTCTAAGAAGGGTCAGCTAGATGATTACCTATATACCTTAGGAGGTAGCTAAGCTTAGTTAAAGTAACTTGGGTACCTAATGTAACGAGATTGATTGGCTAGAATACTGAGGGGTTATCACTTACAGAAAACGCCGGCATGGTGTCCTTTTTTTACTATGAGTGTATGATTTAAGATTCTAGTACAACCAGACTTCCAGACTGAAAATTGGTAGATGTTTAAGACAACTTGATGAATAAATACTAGGTATTAAAGCCGGCTATATGACTTTATACATGTTGGACTTGGGTGGAGTAGGATATACATTAGTTAGTTATAATAGGGTAGGGGTAGGCGAATGATCGGGGTTTCGGTAAAGTCGGGCGGTACTGCGTTTAGCCTGTCCTGCCTATCCTGCCTATCGTAGTCGTAAAAGATAACCCCGAGGCCGGAATGTCGGATTCCCCACCTACCGGCAGTTCATTAAATCCCCTCCCCCTTTTCTTTCGCGCTTTATAATCCCCACTGCATCTCCGTCGGGCAATTATTAATATATCATTAATCTACGCTACCGACTTGTGCTCATATTCTGTGGGTATGACGCGCAAAGCTATTCTAACACGTACTTGCTTACGATTTTCATTCGTCTTTTCGATATCTTATTAGATCAATATTGGTCATGAATGGTTTCCCGTGTTATTGAATACAGAGAAGTGAAATTCTGCTGATACAGTCCAGTGGAGTCAGTCCCTCGACATGTACTCATAACCTACAGTAAATGAAACTCACCAACAACTTAGTGTGTACTGACCGGACAGATCTGAGACAGGAGTTATCATATTAACATGCCGATATATCTCCGTTTGCTAATTTATAAGGTGTATTTACTATTTCAAGTCCAAAAGCTTCAGCTTCCAGACCATTTTTTAGCTCTGATGTGCATCAAGTTGAATATACAACAAGTTAGATAGCAGTCTCATTTCTAGTTTAAAGTTATACCGAAAATAACATATAATCAGTGCATCAATATACCCAATCGCTTTTCTTATATTATAAATTCGTAGCTTAATCTCACTGGGGTTGCCCCCCATAGACCGACTGCGTAGTATAACTGCGCTGAGAGGGTCGAGAGGTCTGAACCTCATGTTGAGTCCTGAGGTGAACTCTCTCAGACCCTGCGTTGCCAATATACATAGGGTTAAAGTTTCGCAATGCGAAGTGGCAGAAGAAGCCGAGTTCTGCGATAGATAGAGCCCATATGAGAGCTCCAAGACCTGCGCAAGCTCCCATTACAGATCCGAATGTAGCCCATAGGTCTTTACCACTGCTCTCATCGTAACCATTGTTGAATGAGAGGCCATACGAGGCCCAAGATGCGCTCCAAGCCCAACCCGTTAGCCAAAAAATAGAGTTCAGGCCATAAGCAGCCAATACTATTATGCGATAATAGAATTGAGGTGCCTTGAGCTCAATAGCTAGTGGAGCACCGTAGACAACCCACGTAAATATTGTCTAAAATAGTTAGAACTGTGTAGGGGACGTCAAATCTAGAAAAGAGCATCTTACCAGGAAGATCAGATACTCTGGAACTCCAGAGTTATAATAAGTGTCACTATCCTGAATAGATAGTACATAGGAAGCCAACGCTAAGACAATAGTTGAAAGAAGAATAAGAGTAGCTTTAGTGTAGAGCAGATACTTGGGAAATGTAGGGGCCCCGCGGGCAATCAGCCCTGATATGAACATTACAGTAAGGGTTAAGTAAGTCTTGTTTAAGATATCGAGTAGACAAATTTGTAACAAGCTGGAGTAACTTTATTAGGATGTGTCATTAGGAGGTAGCTATTATGAGATAGATACCTAGGTAACTTTGGGTATGATGTCTCCTAAGACAACAAAGCACTGAGAAAGCCGATTAGACTATTCCGTATGCGAACCTCATTTATTCCGCTCCTTTGCTATACCTAGTTGTTGCCTATTGTCAATCAGCCACTATGATATCAGTCTTTTATTGTTTTTATGAAAGTTCGGTATTTTCCTTTTATCTTCCAGGTGGAAATTTTAGTGTGGATTGCTTGCTAAACTATCTCCTGCGATATGTAATACGTGGGTATACACTTTTACTTTACTAGTATTATGGTGGTAATATATAGGGGCGGAATAAGAGGAATTCTTATTGGGTTAAGTAATTTTCTACTAATTACAGAGTCTTGTCATTGAATTTACCCAAACTCTTCGTCGAGCACCTAGGGGTTTTCACTAAGGTCATAGTAGTTATATATTATATTAGGGATAGAAACAGATATACATCCCCCTTAGTTATCTCCGAGGAAATAGTAGACACAGAGTGAAGCCTCCTTCTATTCTTGAATTAAAGATGAGTTATAATAAATATCAGCTGTGGCTGCCTAAAGTAGTTCTTCCTCATTTGTGTCCTTCCTTCCTACCATATATTATACGTACCTCTAGGCATGTATCCACTTTAAATACATCAATTACATTGAAGACATTACCTTAGGTACATGAGGTAGGTACCTACTTAGGTGTACACTCACAATTATTCCATAACATTTATTTGGTTTATTTCACTTTAGGTACACTCTCATTCAAGATCATTCATACCCGATTGTCCTAGAGCGATACCAACACCACCATGAATTAAACCAGCGAGGTTCACGTTAGAAGGACGGGATGGATCTCCAGGAATCTTTGATAGATGATACTTATTTAGAACCTGATGAGTATGCGCGGTTGAACGGGTTATCGATCGACTCCCAAGTACAAATTTCTCTTTTATTTGACTATTTCCAAAGGAAAAGCAGCCAGCTATCAGATGATACATCAGTTGATGATGCCTCTCTTACTCAGCTACACATCCCATACTTAATTTCTTTAACCGAACAGCTCGATGGCGTGTCAAGAGAGTCAATTGAACTATTGAGTCATGCTGCATCTCTGGGACGCGAGAATAGCCATGCATTTTATTGTCCTACCCCTGTAAACTTTTCGAAGTTGAAATTGGAATCTCCCTTGCTCCGAAGCGACCCTGAATACGACTGCCGAGAGCTTATTAGGTCTATGCGGCAGCTTCGACAAGCGAACGTAGACCTAACAAGTGTGCCATTGGAGCCTCTTAGCACTTCAAATGACGAGGGCCTAGATTTTCCAGAGAAATCGTACCAATATAAGCAGATGCTAATCAAAGAAATTGGGGATGGGAAGATAGATATCCCAAAAGAGGGCATGATCTGTCTTTCCCGCATGCTAAAAGATGCCTGGACATCGGAAAACAATGCAGAGTTATTCAACGAAGTTTCCCATCGGAGGGTGAGTAATACACAAGTCTTGATTACTTTAGGTTAGGTAGCCTGTTTAAACTGCTAACTCTCATCGACAGGTTCTTCGAGATTTAGCCCTTACACCTCCCCTTAGTCCGCATCCACAACACGAGGGTTATTTCATCCCCGAAGACGTAGCATGTCAAATTCCGTTGTCTTCAGATGCCAGCACGCTGCTTGATGATGATTTAATCAAGGCCGAATCGGATCTACTACGAGAGGATGACTATCATCCCGATATTCCCTCGCTCGTAGACCTCGAGCCCCTAACTATAACCCCATCAGACGACTTCAAACTGCCAGACATGACACGGCTAAAAGTTGACTCACTAAAAGTTGAAGGTCCTTTGACTCCATTAAACTCATTACCACCATCATCCGAAATAGCGGTAGACATGGTAGACCTCGCTAAGTATGTAGATATCGATCACGTACTTGACAAGCAAGGATCGTGTATACCAGATGCTAAGGGCGTAAAGGATCCGAGCGGTATGCTCAGCGACGATCTTAGGACTGCTCTTGTAGAAAAGGCTGAATCTACTAAGAGAAGCATCGCACAAGAAAATTTACAGGTCGCAGATGCGATCGCTAGAATAGAAATTCCTACGATGGATTTCTCGATTCCTGACCCCGACTGGAAAGAAATCCCGCTAGATTCTGGATTGCAACTAGAGTGGATAGAAATGACATGCGAAGCTTTTAACGTACCCTCATGGCCAAAGGGCTCTCAAGCAGAACGAGAGCTTCGCTGGTCCCCCTTTCCGTCCAAGATGGGCCATATATCTACAAATGAGATAATTATAGGCGATGACATTGCAAACGTCTTACTCAATTTTTCGGGTCCCCTCGAAGTCCCAACAAGTGGGGAGTATGTCTGGAAACACCCAGGTCTGGCCATTCTTCGGGAATTGGATGAGGATGAAGAGGAACAGGAATTACCTTACGTTTCCGGCGAGGAAAATAATATCGAATCATTGGTGAGAAAGAGGCGACGAGAACTCAGCAACTCGTCAGATTCAGTTTCGCCAGTCAAAGCAGTTCATGCCCTTCAAGCCATAGGAATAGAATCATATCAAACTCCACTTGACGAGCAAGGTCAGAACTCCCACCTTCTCCTCAGTTGCAACGATACTTCCGCCACGTCGACTCTACTTTCCAACTACCTCGACTTTCATACCGCAAAAAGGCAAAAGAATATGAAAAGTCCCTTCTTCCCAAAATTTACTAAACAAGTAGACGATGTCCAAACAAATGTGAATTTGAGTGCCTCGACAAAAAGTCAACTGGATGAAACATCAGTATCGAAGCCAGAGCCAGAGAAGGAACCGTTAATTCCCGCTCCTTGTCCTCCATTACAACCAGCCCTTACGCACATGAAGATAATAAAGGCGCTGACACTTGAACGAGGCGTATTTTCCCGCCTTGAGAAATCCCACCCGGATATTGAAATAATCGAACGTGATTTCGAGCGCTGGAATTCTTCAGCATGGAATCGTAATTCAGTATCTCGGTCGCCGATCACGTCACCACTGGCCGCCGAAGCGGACATAATTGTTTCGCCTGCCACTGGAATCGTAATGACTACGTTGCTTAGAGCTATACAGAAGCCACCTCCAGGCCAGAAGGGCCTTTCAAAGGTCCGGGAGCGTATCCGTAATGTTGCGCTTCGGTACGAACGTCTCATCATCCTTGTATCGGAAGGAAATCGCGTTGATGAGACAGCTCGGAATCTTACGCCTGCAGAGTGTGCTGGATTTGCTGATTTTGTCGGCTTCGCTACTGGACTGGACACGAATGTGCAGGTATATTATGTGGGAGGCGGTGATGATACACTCGTGAAATGGCTAGTTTTTTTCCTGGCCCGCCATGCACCAGACGCAGAAGCCTTGGAAGATATAATCATTCAAGAGGAGTCGCTATGGGAGGTGTTCTTACGGCGGGCCGGTATGAATGCGTATGCTGCACAAGCTATACTCGGACAGCTCAAAGCCCCTGATGATATTCCCGAAGAACAAGTGGGCAAATATGGGCTTCCAGCGTTTATCAATATGATGCCAAAGGAGAGGGTTGGAGCGTTTCGAATTCTGATGGGTGGGGAAAGGGTGTTGAATAGAGTCAATGAAGCTCTGGAGCCTCAATGGGGCTGATGGAAGGATTGCTTAATCTGTGCTTGATATATTGCCTCTTATGCTCGGTAATCTTCAACTTATTATCATGATCGCGATAATAAGGAGGGAAATATGGCCAAGGATTAGAAGACGTTGGCTACTTGCTTGAAATTGGCTTACCGACCGCTTTAGGTAGCTTCATAAATGAGTAGGAACAAAATAATTCGAGGTCAAGGAGTTCCATAAAGGCTCGTACTCGCAAATAATACCGGGTGCGAGAAGCGATAACATAATGAAATGAGTATACACGATTTACCTATGAGTATCATTGCCGCATAGCCCATTATACGTCTTCCTAAGGCTCTGTTTCCTCAGAGTTATTTGATATGCTCCATATCTTCAAGCTACTTTCTTTATTTCGCCTGCGCATCCAAGGCGACGCGGGCCTAAATATATCGCTACTACCATCGCTTTCCCCACTGTCGTTGCTGTCGCTGCGGCTTTGCGATGGAGACCCGCTATCTCCATCATCGTCATCCGGAAACTCCCAGGATCCAGAACAAGTAGCGACTACAGTACCACTTGGATGCACACACGTACTCCCTACGGTCGACTTGCGGGCAGTGTCCCAACTCCAAGCCGGTTCGTGCGCACCTTCGCGAGTCCCGACACCTTCCCACATCTTAACAGCACCGTCCGTCGTCCCGGACCAAACCTCGAAACCCCCTTCTTCACTCTCGCCTTGTCCGGGAAACACATCGCAGCTGATTCGCTGGTTGCCGAGCGTGTCGCGACCCGCTAGCCACCCGAGTAGTTTCCCCGTCACACGTACGTCGTATACCAGGACGCCTGTCGACTTGCGCTCGCCGAGTAGTAAATACCGGCCACAGGGACTCCAGATCGCCTGGGTAATGCCGTCGCCACCAATGCATGCCTCGTCGTTGGCTGCGCTTGCGACGCTCCAAGTGGCGGCCCAGGATCCGCCAGCCTGTGCGAAGTCATATAGACCGACCCAGCGGGTCCAAGTGCCAGCGGCAACAAGACTGGCGAAGTTCGCGTCCGGGGGTTGGGCAGCGAGTGAAGAGATGGTACCGCGCATACCGACGCCGCCACCTTTGGATATATGCCGCTCCGAAGGAATGGTCTTGACGCGGAGGACAGGCTCCTCGCCCGTGCGGGTCACGTCGAAACGTGCCAGGAGGTTGCGGCTACCGGCGATGAAGTGTGTGCCTGGGGAGGGCCAGACGAGGGCGGTGGCAGTCAGGAAGGTCTCGGAGCGGGCTTGGGTCAGGGGGTAGCTGGATGCTGGAGACGGGGATAAAGATGGGGATGGGGAGGCTAGGTAGAAAAGCTGGATGGGGTGGTCTCGGCTCGAGACAAGGAGTTGCTGCGTCCAAGGCTCCGTGAGCCGGAAGTACGGTGCCCCTGCTAGGACATTGCTTGGTTCAGGGAGTTGGATGCCGGCTTGGGGCGTGAGCTTGAGGGGCCGGCCAGCTATGGGGGAGAGTAGGTCTTCGGGTATGATGTAGCCAGAGATTAAGTTTGATGAGGTCGATGTTAGGAGGGCAGTGCCGTCCGCAGTCCATTGCGCGGTCTCGAAGTAGCTTTGGAGTGCATCGTTTGTATCATCGAGATGTTGTATTATATCCCCAGTCGAAGCTACAAGTTCTACCTTGTTGCTATGAGGAGTCTCCTCTTCGTGATCCATGCCGGAGAGCTTCTAGTTTTATAACTTCTCATTTCTACGGCATGCGAACTGTTAATGCATAGGTTTCCTAGACTTTTTAAGACGAATTATGAATAGTGCTATGAGTAGAACTAACTACGTTAGGAAGTAAAATTGACGATACGCCAACAACAATGTTGACGGAACTGGATGGAACTGGAGTTGGTGGATCTTCACGTACAAGGTTTCACTAACAAATAGTACCTAAGGCGTGTTAGCGAAGTACTATTGTTATTTGTATTTAATAAGCGTTTTTACCGCTATAATATACGCACGCTAGCTTACCCTACTATCAAGTTTCCGATGCAGGGGCTAACCTAGCTCTGGCTGTCTGGGTCCCTCCACACAGCTTCCGCCTGCATCCTATCACATGCCCCAGATTCTAGGCAAGTGCTGATAGGTCGCCTATCATAACTTGTTCCTGATTTCAGACCTGAGGTTTGCTGTAAAATCGAAGTATCCGTCTTCAACCTTAGACCTTAAAAAAAAAAAATCGCAACTGCGTAAAGAGGGTATCGTCCTTATCCGCCATGCTAGATAGCAAGTAGGCTATCTACTTCTGGCATGACGGACGCATTCCACCTTTATTTGCATTCCATTTCGATCGCCTTGAGGATATCCTTGACGATCGCCAATTAACCTGGTTAGCTTAGGTCGACCTACTCCTTAGCCATCTCAGCGACCATCCGGTTTTAGGACCTAAATTACTTCTAGCATTTCCCAGCTCTGTCTATACCTTCGATATCGATATTTCCACGTAGAGAATTGCCATCATGGACAGTCTCTTCATTAAGGATCGCTGTGACGCGCTCCGCGAGGGCGGGTTCACCAACTTCTTTATCTCCATGTTAGTGGATTTAATCTAGCAACATTTGTAGTAGACCGAGCAAACTAATCACCAACCATCCACGTCTAGTCTAATCGTGATCGGTATCATGCTATCATATGTCACACAACACTATCGAATCATCTCCCGCGGGTCCTCCGAAGGAATATCTCCGTATTTCGTGTTACTCGGTGTCACCTCAGCGAACTCGCAGTTTGGGAACATCCTCACCCTGCCTCAATCGCGAGCCGATGTTGCCTGCTGCAAAGTAGTTAGCCCCTTCGAATGTACTGCTGGATTACTCGGAATTGCGCAGATTGGGACACAATGGGTTTGTTTTGCTATCATGTTAGTTCTCACCCTAGCAATCTTACATGAAGTTGTTATTAACCTGATATAGCCTTGTTCTATTCCTCGTCTTCTTCCGTAGGGAAGACGTTGACCTGTCGGACGATGAGTGCGAGCGAGACCCCGATCAACCGACCTGGAGGACCGCTATTACCGTAGCAGCTCTATGCTTGATTCACGGTCTACTCGTCGTTATTGTATCAGCTGCATTTGCGTTTGGTGCTCCCTCGTACCTGGGTGCGTGGGCGAATTTCTTGGGAATCATGTCTGCTGCACTCGCCGCCGTCCAATACATCCCTCAGATTTGGACTACATACTGCCTCAAGCACGCTGGTAGTCTTAGTATTTTGATGATGTGCATACAAACCCCCGGTGGGTTTCTTTTTGCTGGTAGCTTAGCAGCACGTCTTGGCTGGGCAGGTTGGAGCTCTTGGGGAGTATATGTCTTGACAGCCATAATGCAAGGTATCTTATTGTTTATGGCCATCTCCTACGAGTGGCCGTCGCAGGAGGAGCGCCGTCAGTCTACTCCGCAACCGCAACGTCCTCCGTATAACCGACGTACCACACCCAGAGTCCTACCTTCGCCAGGCCCATACTCTGCTCACTTACAGGCCTATGGCGAAACGCAAGAAGAGATCGAACGTGCACTAGACCGCGAGAGCGTCCAAGGCGTAGGAGAAAATCAACCTCTCCTGGCACCTGGTGGACTTGGCAGCTCAGGTGTTCGCTAGCCTACCAGTTTTGAAGAGTAAGATATCTACTCTATCTCGTTTCTCTAAACATCTATCTATTGACCACGAGAATGTCTATGTCCATTTGCTTTAAAGTTGGTTGAAATTGTGTGTTACTTGTTTTATGAAAGAATACCTAAACTACCTCCCATCTACCTATAAATATGAACTAGAAACAAGTAAATATAATATATTCACATGTGCAAAGTTAATAGTATAACCAGGCGAACTTGTCGTATCTAGTTAAAACAGAAGATTGATATTTATAAATGTCTTTTCATGTTATAGCTTAGGTATAGGTTAGGTACCTATCTACGAATGTAATGAGCGCGAAGCATGACTCTTTCATTCTTGATGAGTCCTATATGTATTACCTAGTAAAAACCGAACCACGTAATTAGGGGCAAAGTAGGGGCATACAAACTAAGCTACCTGGCTACCCGGCAAATACGACCCGGAGCAGTCACACCGCGGCTGCATCCACTTAAGATCCCTTTAGGTAACATGTGGGGTACTTGCCGTAGTAGTGGGACCAACCAGTAATGCGCATGTTTGCGCTACAGTCTTGATTGGTCAGAGCTTATATGTATGTATCTCTCACTTACTGGACCAAATGTTGAGTCAAGGTCCGATGTGTCATGAATCGTACTCCTCTTATCCTCAGATATCTGCAGATAGAAAGGGGGCTTGATTACCATTACTATTGCCATTACCGGTCACGCCGCCAGTGTTGATTGATTTATTCAACTTGACACTATATTCCCTCCTCAATATATTCCTAGAATACGTATAATCCCTATCTATATCATTCTTTGGATTCAAGCAAAGTTCGTTATTACAGTAATGGCTATCTATAGCGCTGTTCCGCCCCCTCCGGAGTTAATCAACACGGCGAACGATTCAAGCAATTTGAACCAAGAACAGCATCAGCAGCCACCGAACTCGAATCCAATAACAGCAGGTTCAGCACCAAATGGACTTGATGTTGAAGCATGGACGATATCTGCACTCGAATCCCTTAGTGTATCTTCGATCGCCCGTGGTATTGGTGCCCCGCTATCAATCCCATTAGATGAGCATGAGTCTACGAGGAAAACATCCGTCACCGTTCAAGATCCTCGCTCTAAATCTACTCCCATTACGCCACCACAGCGTCCTTTATCCCGCCGTGACAGCCAACGCAGACGTGAGGCACTCCTAAAGGGCAATGAGGGTAGCCGACAGCGGCGGCGTTGGGAAAATGGTACTTGCAACCTATTAGCCCCTCCCTATTCACTCGACTCCATTTTTCACGGGTGAATGGGTACAATAGCAAGACTAATATGATATCCTACCCTTTCCCCAGACCGTCTCATGCATGTACCCAACGTACAGCCTCCACAGCCTTTTGACTGGGAGCCACGCCCGCTACACCCCGTAAACCATGTCCCTTATCAGATCGCAGTCGTCTGGGACAAACGTGTCCGCGCCGAAGTCGAGACGAAAACGGACATAGCCGCTCGTCGTAAGCAAATGCAGACTAGGACACTAGGTGACGCTCACGTCCCAGGACGAGTGCCCCGCGAACTGTTCCAACGTGCCAAGAAAACCCCCGCCGTTAAGACTTGGGTTCGCTCGCTCGAAGAACCTGTCCGCCGATACCTCGTCGAACAGGAGCTTGCCAAAGAACCTCTGTCCTCGGAAAGTGAGGATACTGAAGATGAGGAAATTGTGTTTGTTGGTCGGGACGGCAATACACGGGATGGCTGGAAGAAAGCAAAGCGAGAAAGTAAGGGTAAGACGGAGGAAGAGGGGATGATCTTTGATGCCTTGGGTGATGATACCGATAGTGCATTCAGGTATGAGCCTTTGAAATATGAATATGCTAATTTAGTCTATATAAGCGATACTGACGATTCTAGGCGATGGATTACGCATTCCATTTCTGATTATTACGGCCTCAATTCTCGCTCGGTCCTCATAGGCAACCCAAAGCGCAAGGTGGTATATGTACAAATGAAGACCGGACACTCCCCACCACTACGACCAGACCTACCCCGACCCCTCTGGGAGCTATGCTGATGAAGCTCTGCGGCTTCGGAACCCTCGTCCACTCTTTCTTTTCATTCTCGTTTATTGGGTTTCAGGCAGCATCAGTATAGTAGAGTCGTACTCGGCCGAGACAGATATAGACTTGCATAAGCAGACTTCCAATACATAGCTGCAAGACCAGTTCCAGCTCAGATTTTACTTCCAGGAGCGTTTCTGTCCTATCAGTCTTATATAATCAGCAATAGTGGTGATATTCGCCCAATCGTAGATCAGCCAATCATATAGTTAGGATTCAGAGGATCCCAAACTGCTGCCTTACCATAGGTATATAAAGCATTCTTACGCCGCCTTTCTCCAACTTATATTTTTTCATCCTTTAGCTACCCCTTCCCTTTTAGTAACCATTATAGCCCACCCCTGACAACTATAATATAACTATAATATATTACCTAACCAACCCACCGCCTTAGCATGTCTCTCTCAAGCCTGCCTCCCGAGACCTTGTCTTTAGTCCTAGAGTTCCTCGCAGACGAAGACTTGACCTCTCTAATACTTGCCCAACGTGTATGTAAACGCTTCCAAGAAACCATAGAACGCATCCTATTCCAGCTACCCTTAAGGAGGGCATGGGACGGAACCAAACCCATCGGCATCTGTCCTCTCCTCTCGAACAAATTCAGCCACCTATTCATGAATGGAAAATGCGAATTCAGCCCCGACGAGGGCTGGAATGCTGGGATACCATTCCGTCATTTACCATGGGCTACTAAGCGCCAGGCGGACGGAGCATCAGTGAAAGCAGTTACGATGCAGGGCTCGCCGTACTTACGCCGCGAGGCAAGTTGGCGTCGTTTAAGCGTAACGCTCGGCACGGGGCCAAGCGTTAAGTCGGTAGATGTGGTGAAAGTGCTCACCGTGTATGGCGGCACGAGTATGGAGTACAAGCAGCTCGACATCCCACCCCCTTTCTCTAAGGTATCCGGGGACGCTGACAAGAGCGTGGAGGAGGGCGAGGAGGGTATCCTAACAATGGGCCTGCTCTACGACCTGCTAGCCTCGGGCATAGGCCACATGGGCCAAATAACGACGAGTTGGCAGTTCCTACCCGGCAGCCGGCTGTGCAGCTACAACGACTGGCAGAAGCTGCGACTCCAGAGCCGATACCCGGATGTCAGGCGGATCAAGGAGCTATTTGTTCAAGATAATGAGAGCGCGGTGTTGTTTGTTACGGGACATAGGGGATGTACGATGGGCAAGCGTATGAGAAGGAAGAGTTGCAGTGAAGAGGATAAGGTGTGGGAACCCGAGGTTATTGGCGGCATTCCGATTAAAATACGGCCTTGGCAGGGACCATCTCCAAATCACTTCCTAAGGACGTATGAGAATACAGCCAGGAGAGAGGAGAGAAGAAACACAAATATAGATCAAAGTATTAGGTAACTTACCTACCTAAGTACTACCTTTTTTTTAATCATCCAAGGTCAAATAGAGGTATTGTAGTTCATATATAAGCTAGTAAGGACCACCTTTTCATTTTTGCCATGTAGATCTGAAGTCATAGCCAATTTTACCGCTCTGTCTTACTTAAGCCTCAGCCGGCCTCCGGAGGCGAGTCGGGCTTTATTCCCGTTAGCGGGTCCGGGGCGAACCGGTCTCTTGAACTTTAAACGGACACGGCGGTCTCATCTAAGAAGTTTAAATCGCGGAGGAGAAGCTAAAGAAGCTGAATTGCCCAAATATGACGCGCTAGCTGCTTTATCAGTGTGACACGATCGCTTTGATGGTATAACGGTGTCCTCCCAATAGCGAGCACCGAAACAATGATGTAGCATAGATTGGGCTTAATAATTAATTGATCTGGAATTTGACTGATCCGGAACTCCTTCCGTACGCCAGCAGGATCAATAGTCTTCACGAAGGGCGCGGTATCCTCTGATGGTATTATTTCCTTTTCTAGTAACGAACCTGCTTACACCCCAATTCTCGCGAGCCGAAGGGGAGCCGAAATACTACGCATAGGCGCATCATGTGGTATGATTCTCAAGTCATCATACCCGCATTATGAATTCGTGCATCGTAAAGTCATCGAAGCCTTAGACTATTGGTTAGTTGGCATATCAAGTATGTCATAGCCTAACAATTATCCGTACTTATCTCAATACAGTGCTAGGTTACTCGAATCAAGTAGGATTTTCAGGGGCGCTTAGAATATTCTCAATAATAAGAACACTCTATGCAACCTTAAGTCCTATACGTGTCGAAGGATAAGCAATTCCAACCTGTGCTGCAGAAAACATAGTGGTGACAAGTATCATCTGCGGAATGTTAACGGTTTATTGAGACAATAATATAATATCTTGCATGCAATGTCTTTTCTTGGAACAGCGAATTCGACCTTGGTATAACTTATTAGCTTAAGTGTCTTACGTTTTCTCCAATCTTAGTAGTTAAACTTACGTGCAAGTATCTCGTCCATGGAAGAGATGTATATACTAAGAAGGGAAAGTCCACGTGCCCTCAATATCTCGGAGAATTCTTCATGTATATAATCACAGAGGGTAACATCATTGGTAGAAACTGTTGAGTCGCCATTGAGAGCAACATTGAAAGTACCTAATCTAATTAACTACCGACAGTTTCGGAGATAAAAGTCCCATAGTCTTGACTCTTCGGTCCCGACATATTGCACATCCTACAAATGGATTATTAGAGGCGCATGGAATAGGATCGTCTGGCGGCTCACGATTCGGGGCGTGATACCTATACCAAACTATCTAGAGCAAAATGCAGGATCTGATCTCGTACCACGCCTATCAATCCAGCGTATGTTCCACGACACATAGCTAAATCTTGATTCGGAGAGCAATTCGTGTGACATTTGTATGTATGGTTTCTTCTTCCTTCTACGAATTTGTTTTTCCGGTATGCAGTTGCCATTGATACTTGGCGCCAGGCCTTGGCCAATACACAGTTTCCTTTCCCGCACTTGGCTTTTTTTTTTTTACTTGCTATCCCGTGTGGCTGTAACCACATCCCAACATTCGCCTGTCTTCGCCTTTAGCGTCTACTAGTACACAAAAAGCTACTAAACCCCAGCTCAAGCTATTACACCTACTGATATGGCGTAGTCATTTGTTGATTCTGAACCGAAACGGGACACTTAACTACAGCAATGTGTAGACGCATATAGAACGCATTGTCAAATTCTAGCTACGCCTAGTATAAACCCAATCTACGCCGGTTGTATCGAACCCTCCTATGTGTATCATTAGCCCGCTTAGGATCATTCTACCGGGACCGAAAGGTGGTATAGTTGCGTTCTTATTGCTCTTACCTGTATATACCTACCTAGAGGTTGGTAGTTCGCGACTTCACGCGGGTCCGAAGTAATATATGCCAAGTGGTCATATTACATATTTACATATTTACCTATATTCAAAGGCCCATTTAGACGGCCAAACTTACTAAGGCCCTTCGGACTTCGATATAATTAAATAATATACGGTGCTCCGGACCTCGCGCTCGCGTGTCGATGGATGCCGATGTAATAGCACGAACTTAGAATGGACCGTCAACATATTCCCCCTTTTGGTACTACGATGTCCGGTACACTTCGGTGTCTCTCCAACATGGTCCGAAACCTGCCCTTGGGGTTAGAGCTGTGTGCGCCCACAGAAGGGATACGGACTGACGCTTCCCATATATAGCAAACGCCTGCCCTTTGGAGTTGTCTAGACTGTCTTCATCTCTTCTTCATCAACACTTCCAACATTTCATCTTCACCAAGCCCTTCCAGAAGCCACCCTTATATCGTCTTTAACGATTATACTCTCCCTTCATATTAACTAGCTTCAATATATTCAATATGCCTAGCGCTACCAACCAAACCAACCAAACCAACCAAACGAGCAAGTACGATGCTATCCCGGGTCCCCTTGGTCTTGCATCTGCTTCTCTCGAGGGCAAGGTAGCTCTTGTTACCGGTGCTGGTATGTACTTAACGCCCCTTTTCTCTTTCCGTTCCTCAACCACCCATGCCTCAATTCCCAACCAGTGTATCAAATACCATGCGCACACCACGAAAATAGTATTTAACGGCTAGGCGCATCCGAGATTAGGGCGGGGTGTTACAACACAGCGTCCCGGAACCCCCAACCGATGTCCGGTGGCTGAACCGTCAATCGGCGGGATGGCCCTTCATTAAAACATTCCTAAATAGGAGATAGGATGCGTAGGATCGGAGCTGACCATGAGATATATATAGGGCGCGGTATTGGTCGGGAGATGGCTCTTGAACTTGGACGCCGCGGCGCCAAGGTCATCGTTAACTACGCCAACAGCACGCAGTCAGCTGAGGAGGTCGTACAAGCTATCAAGAAGGGTGGCTCCGACGCCATAGCGATTAAGGCCAACGTGTCCGACGTGGACCAAATCGTGCAACTTTTCGACCAAGCCGTCAAGGTCTGGGGTAAGCTCAACATCGTATGCTCTAATAGCGGTGTCGTATCTTTCGGTCACGTCAAGGATGTCACTCCGGAAGAGTTCGATCGTGTATTCACTGTCAACACTCGAGGACAATTCTTCGTCGCGCGTGAGGCCCACAAGCACCTCGAGGTCGGCGGTCGCCTCATCCTGATGGGCAGCATCACGGGTCAGGCTAAGGGTGTCCCGAAGCACGCGGTTTACTCAGGCAGCAAGGGCGCTATCGAGACCTTCGTCCGCTGCATGGCCGTCGACTTTGGCGACAAGAAGATCACGGTCAACGCCATCGCGCCCGGTGGCATCAAGACCGATATGTACCAAGCTGTATGCCGAGAGTACATCCCCGGTGGCGACAAACTGAGTGACTCGGATGTTGACGAGGTAAGCTTACTACTTTTTACAATCCTTCAGCTACTTTATTTATGTGTTGGGAGATAACTAATTCAACTCCGCAGTACGCCGCCACGTGGTCGCCTCTCGGCCGTGTTGGCCTTCCCATCGATATCGCCCGTGTTGTCTGCTTCTTAGCATCCCAAGACGGCGAGTGGGTAAACGGCAAGGTCATCGGTATTGACGGCCATGCCATGATGTAAATAAGATGTTCCAGTATTATTTCAACGGAAGGTTCAATAGATGGGAGGCTATTTTGTTGTCGCATGTCACATACACATATCTCCTTAGCCGGCACTCAACCGCAGATAGGTATGGCCTATTATAACACTATATAACACTACTATCATCGAGGAAAGCTACTGCACGTTCTAGGTGCATATCTTCACCGAAAGGCTGGCAGCGGTAAGGCACGGCATGTCCTGCCAGGTAGTCATTACATGGTCATAAACATACATACGGTTGGATGTACGGATATGTAAGTTAAATGGGATTTCTTAGAAGTACTGTAGAAGTACTGTATAGAGTGAAAACTATACACTACGAATTGACTTGGTTACCAATATACAGCCGGGGTTTTGTGTTGCTTGTTAAAGTCCTAATTACCGTTATTTACGTGTGGACATACGGCCTTAAGTTCAACAAGACTATGTACATACGTGATGCGGGTGGCACAGCACTAACGTGGGATGATGCGTTTGCCGTCTTGAGTTGTATGCAGAAATACAGTATTTACATAGGTGAACAACGGAAGACGCATCCCACAAGAATATGATAGATAGGTGTGTAGTAGGCAAGGGTTGTCGTAGATGTAGATCCATCCGAAGTAGGTCCCTGCTTGTTGAAACGATCTACGCTACTGTACATACATAGTGTAATTCATCTTGAACAGGAGCAGGGATCCCTACATGCTTCTTGGCTATGTACATACCCCCCAGATGGAGGGGCGAAACTACTTTGTAGGAAAGAATTTAATTGGTTAAAGAAAAAAAAATTATGCCAACTGCTGCGACAGAGCAGCCCACAACCCGCAGCCTGCAGCCTGCAGCATGCTCCGGTAGGGATTATACTCTGTCGATATAATGAAGAGTACCTACATAGGTAGCATCATATACACTATAGAGATACTAGCAGATAGTATGAGGTAGATATTCCTTGACTGAGTGTGCTTGTTGCATCTGTTGTCATCCCCCCTGTCAGGTACATAGGACTCAGCTCCCACTACCGTTTGTCGTTTTGTATTTGGTGAAACGTTTCTCATCATTAGGTACTTGTATGTATAAAAGATTGCGGACACATCGTACAAGTAGGCAGCAAAGAAGCCGGAAGGAAGTAGGTATAGGTACCTACCTACGTAGAATATTAGAAACAATTCCAAGTAATAAGATGCGAACCGCACAGATGAGCCTACTGATTAGCAAAAATTATTTAAAGATTCTCAGCCAACCAAAATAGATCTGAACTACTAGCAAGGTCGGATAGTTACATGATATACAAATTAAAATACCCTAGCAAATCCCGAGCGGAACAGAATGAGTATAAGTCATATTAACTAACGCGAATAACATACGAGATGGTTACATAGGTACCTAGTATATAAGAGGTATCATATGGAAGAGAGCCGCATCATGGTTGATGCAAGAAGTAAAATGTACGTACACGTATTTGGTTAGTTTCGTCTGTTCGTACAGCTCCAAGTCCTAACGACGTGCAGCAGATGATCACAGATACCTATATCATGGGACCAATTATATTCATCCAAATCTCAAATCCTTGTCCCTTACCCTGGCTACCTATGTATATATGTACATACATGCGTGAGCTCCCTACTGCAGCCACGCGAAACAGCTTCAACATTATGCTATCTAAGGCAGCTAAGAGGCAGTAGGCTGGCGAATACGGATTCTAAAACTCATATACACTTACTCATAATGTGATGCGGCCTGCTTATCGTTACCCTACACGGATAGAAACCTAGCGAGTCATATTGCCATGAGTGTAACCTTTGTCACAGTGTGCTGCAGAGGTATGCGCGGCATTCGGCAAGATTAGGTAGCCAGAGGGTTGAATATAAATACCTACCTTCAACGGACGACTGTTCATCCTAATCGATCGTGCTACTCGAAAATCTCATCAAATAAACCCCAGATTCTACATATATCTTCTCAATAACATATTCTTGCAAGCTCTTAACACTGCTGCTACTCACTTTCTACAATATGACTTCTGATCATGTTGACGTAGAAAATACCAAGACAAACAGCATGTCCATAAACATAACCATCGGCGAAAAGTGCGAGTTCAAGGCCTACCATGAGACTATCAAGCACGGCCAGAAGAATACGGAGCCTGCCCCGGACCCCTTTGATAGGAACAACTCCCACGATGAAGATAGCGCTTATGCTTTAGTTATCCGAAGGAAATATGAGGAGCACAAACCTAGCAAGACTACATTGCATATCAACTCCCCATATATCCAGAAAGCCTTCCGTGACGTGATCAAGTCATACATCGCTGTTGCGTCGGACTTCACCTCTTCCGTGGAGCTCCATGGCCCGTTCGAGATGCTCGCCCATTACTGGGACGAGCTAGAGGAATACCGCAGGTCTACAACTGATGCAATTGCACGGGAACATTTGGATCTCCTTTTTGAATTCATGGAACACGAGGTTAAGCCGGATCGTGACCGTGCCCTCAAGATGATCCAGAAACAGCAAATCGCTTACGACAATGCGTGGTTTATATATCGCCCTGGGGATATCCTATACACCGAAGAAAGCGGCCATCCTTGGCTCTTAGTGTGTAAGAAGACGGCGTACGAAGATAGTAAGGATACCGGTCCGTACCTCGAAATTCATTGCACCTGCACAGACGATGATGGCGTGGTAGCAGGCCAAATATTATATGTTACGGCTTTGAATCAGAGAGCTGCATTCCCGGCAGGAAACCCGGCCCCCATTACGGAACTAGAGATCTTCCCACGCAGGTTTGTTAATGAGGGCGATAGCCTTGAACACCGCCTTAGGGTACGTGGAGAGAAATACTTGTCTCTGAAGAACCTCTCTACTGTGGCTTACGGTACGTACGAAGAGACATCCCTTTGCCCTCTCCGACAATAGGAAAATTTTCAGATTCCAGAATAGTACACATACTAATAGTTACATGCTTACAGATGGCGCTGCTGAATGGCTCAAGACGCCTCCTTTCGAGTACTACGATCCTTCTCGATGTAACTTTCGCGGCGTATGGCTACCATATACTGAAACGGGAAGGGTTATCTTAGATCGGAAGACATATGGCGAGGAACATCCTCTAGGTAAGCCTCAGGTCAAGAAGATGGTTCCAGAGCCGGTATACTGCCCACCATACACCCTGGGCTACTCGCTTGGGCGCAAACAGTGGTGTCGGTTCTTCGTTGACTTTATCCGTGATGTCCAATGGGATGCGAATGCGTGGGACTCCTTAGTGCTTCCCGACAAAGAGAAGCATCTGCTTAGAGCTCTGATATCATCTCACGCATATTCTAAGAGTCCTCGCGACTCGATGCAGCAAAAAGGAAAAGGCCTTGTTATCTTGCTTCACGGGACGCCTGGATCAGGAAAAACCCTCACGGCCGAGACAGCTGCTGAAGGAAGTAGAAAAGCGCTTGTGTCGACTTCAGTAGGGGAGTTGAACAAGGGATCAAAGTAAATCTTACTCTATTCGTTCTGGGCTTCTCTTCTAACTTACACTAGTGCAATCTATGGGTCTGCCACCTTTGAGAAACAACTCAAGAAAGTATTGCAATACGCAACGATCTGGCAAGCTGTGGTACTTATTGACGAGGCCGACGTGTTCCTAGAATCCAGGAAAGACACCGGAAATGCCGAACGCAACACGTTAGTTGCTGGTGAGTTATTTTTTTTTTCATCTAAATCTCTTTGACATAGTTATATCTAATATCGGCGCTACAGTATTCCTCAGGGAACTCGAATATTTCGGTGGCGTCGTCTTCCTGACTACGAACCGTGTGAGCTCATTCGACATTGCAATGAAATCCAGAATCCACCTCTCCCTCAGCTATACGCCACCAGAGATTGACGTGCGCAGACGTATCTGGTCGCATTGCCTTATGGCGGTGCCAGCGGACGCCAAGGAGATAGATATCCAAGGAGAAGTCGATTCCCTGGTGACTGCCAAGCTGAACGGAAGGGAGATCGCTAACGTCGTCAATACTGCGAGGACATTGGCAAGGTTCAATGGCGCCCCTCTCAATCGCAGGCACCTTAATACTGTGATAGAAATTCAACAAGGATTTGATGAGAGCTTGAAGAAGGAAGAACTTCATTAAACAAGTTTGACTACACACCTGACCATTATGCCTGGCCTAGCCAAACCAGTACATTCATTTAATTATATCATTTATATAAGCACCTATGTTCCAACGTCATAAATTCCGAGTATATTAGGTAGTTAACTCTCACTAAAACTATACCATTGCATTATTATGTAGTTACTCAGAGTAGGAGAAGAAATGTTGAATAAGGTGCACATATGTTTACTTTCCCCCCTTTTCCTTTTCTGAGATGCGCATCGAAATCCCTATGTGATGATATTTGATTGGACATTGATTTATCGTCTTAAATTTATTGCTACGCTATATTACGCATTATAGTGGGCTTTATCCTAGGCCATGAAGGTAGAGGATATGAACCACATCTTACGTATCCCGAAGCTTTGATTGGGTTTAAGTGAACCCCTCGTCTTACTTAGTAAGTATCACAAGTAAGCTAGACATAATGGATGGCATGGGTCTGGAAAGGTGAATAATATTTTTCGTTTTCCCCTCAATTTATTGTTATAAAATTCATCGGCGTAGTGTGCGGTAGTCAATATGAATTCGAACGTGAGCCTCACGATGGACCATGTTAAGGAGATCTTATCGTGGTTAAATATCCCCGTACTGGTTGGCCTATGGATCTCGTACTATGCGGCCGTTGTTGTATATAATATATCACCGCTACATCCCCTCTACCATTTCCCTGGTCCTAAAGTTGCTGCAATGAGCTATTTTTACGAGGCCTACTTCGACTGGTGGCTAGTGGGAAGGTATGGCAGAAGAATTCGTCAGATGCATGAGAAGTACGGTAAGCTTCCGTTTTCATGTATCAGGTATTCATGCGAACCAAAGACGAAGCTCATAAAAAGCAGGCCCAATTGTCAGAATAAATCCCGATGAGCTTCACTGCAATGATCCGTATTTCTCAGACGAGATCTACGCCGGCGGAAACCGCATCAGGGATAAGTGGCAACATCAACTCAATACTGGCGCAGCCGGCCCCGTGTCTGTTACTGGCTTTTCCACTGTTCCGCATGAGTTGCACCGAATCCGAAAGGCTCCATTTGCAAGGTTTTTCTCGCGACAGCAAGTGTTAAAACTTGAAGGAGAAGTACGTGATTTTACGCAGCGGGTAATAGATAAGATGTTGCGCTTCGCGAATAAGGGTCCATTTGATGTTAAGGAGGCATATAACTGCTTCACAGCCGATAGTATGTATCACATTTGGCCTCTCATTACCCCTTTTCTCCTAATGCCATGGCATCAATGAGGTTCCTGATTAGGGGTAGCGCATATCACTGTAGACATACATATCCTACAAATGGTTAAAAAGATTATATTAACTCCAGCATGTTTTAGTCATATCTCAGTACGCCTTTGGCGAGCCCATGGGCTTCGTCGACCAAGACGGCTGGGAACCCAACTTAGCAACATGGGTCAAGTATTTCTTCAAAAGCGCATACCTAATAAGATACAACACCCCTGTTAGAACACTTGCCCGGTTTTCTCCTTTAATAGGAAACTTCATGGGCGAAAATGTAAGGAAGATGTTGGAATGGATGAATGTGATCATCCCTAAATACGTCAAGGCAGCTATCGACAATCCTGAAAATGGTAGGGTGTTTGCGGACCTGATGGAATCGGATATACTACCGGAGCACGAAAAGAGCATGTACCGCCTGTCTGGGGAAGGGTTTAATCTTTTATTAGCTGGAACGGAGACTACGGCGGTCAGTTGCTCTCCTAGTATTCATCTGCTATTCAACTAATCGAGTTTACAGGCAACACTCACATATATCACGTATTACCTCCTCGCACAACCGGAGCTTTATGCGTGCTTGATGGACGCCTTGCGGGGTGTTGACCCGTTCAATCTCAAATGGATCGACTTGGAGCAGCGTCCGTACCTATGGGCGGTGATCCACGAAGCGTTACGTCTGACACCTGGCGTTTCGCACAGGTCAGCTCGAATCGCGCGAACCGAAGATTTGGTCTACAATAGTAGAGACGGCAGTGTTCAATGGGTCATTCCCAGGGGTACACCTATTGGTATGACTTCAGTTATTAACCATAGTAACGAAGAACTATTTCCGAATCCCGACGAGTTCATCCCTGAACGCTGGCTCGTGGACGGGCAACCGAACTACGCCTTGGAGAAGATGTTGATTTCTTTTGGAAAAGGTACTCGGTCATGTCTTGGAATTTAGTATGTCTACGTCCTCAACATCCAAGATTATATAAATACTTGAATCCTAATTGCCACCTTATAGTTTAGCATATTGCGAACTTTTCCTCATGACGGCTGCTTTAGCGTTCCACGTCTTGCCTAGGTCGAAACTATACGAAACCACTATCGAGGATATAACATATGATCATGATCTTATAGTGCTCCAAACAGTTAAAGGCTCTCTTGCGGTACGCATTGCCATATCTTAGCAATATATTACGGCTGCTATATATGGATAAGTTTACTGCGATACTTTAATAATACATAGGTATTATATGCTGGTAAATGCTAATAATCTATCAATGAAGTTAAAAGATGGATTTCACCACCCGGGTGTTCAATCAATTCCCGGGGTCCCATATATTGCTATGTTGATTGACGGCGTTGCAGATATAAACAGGATCCTTCTATTGCAGTGGCAGTGGATTTCTGGTGCGAGAATATCGTGAAGATACTGATTTGCATAGGCGCCGACGTGGATGCTCAAATCAATACTTAACATAAGAGAAAGGGTATCAATATCACTGCCTATGAATCACGTCTTAGACGATTTCTTCGTGACATACCATTCTTAATTATAATCTGTATTATCAAAATGACCCATCCAGTTCTACCATACCTCTCACATCCATCGCATCCATACATCTCACCTCCCCGTGTCCTGCGGCCACTCATCTAACACAACTGGCTCACCCTCCAGCGTAAAATTCCAAGCCGTCTGTGTCGGCACATCAACCAGTAAGCTATACTCCCCAGGATACAACACCAAGTTTCCAGCCTCGTCGCGGCGTGCCAGGCTTCCGAGCGTCAGCGTCAGGTTCGCCGTCTGCTGCTCGCCAGCCGCGATGTCGTGCAGCCGCTTATACGCGACAAGGCGCTTGATAGGGTACGGCTCGGGCCCGTGCGTACCGGCAATGAAGCCTAGAACGACGAAGTCGGATGTTGTGGCGCCGGTGTTGGAAACCGTTACTGGAATGGTCTGGAATGGGGCCTGGTCTTTGTGCGCTGTGGTGGCGAAGGCGCTTGTTAGGTCTGTGATGGCCCACACATCGTTTTCGTTTTCGGGTGCGGTTATAAAGGCGCTGAAGTTGGTGTAGTGAAGCCCAAAGCCGAATGGTACGGTTGCCTTATCGTACCACATGTATGTACGGCCGGGATTACCAGTCTCTGGGTTGGGACGAAGGTTCATGTCTGTCATGGGTACGTCGTTGACATAATGCGCTGGGTACTGCGTTACGGGCAACCGGCCGGCGGGGGCAACTTTTCCTGTTAACACGTTTAAGATAGCATCGCCGCCGGATTGACCTGGGTAGCCGCCCCAGAGAATGGCGGAGACGTTGGGGTGGTTGATGAAGGGTGAATCGTCGCGCTGGCCACCCATTTGCACGAGGACAAATGGTTTGCCTAGACTGGCTAGTTGCGTCATAATATCGATCTTCTCGCCGGACCAGCGGATCAGTGTGCGGTCTTTACTCTCTGCCTCGCTCGCTGTCGTTGGTCCATCTGTATAGATGATGATATCTGCATCTGCTGCAGCCTCTAGAGCTCGCGGGTAGCCATCAGTTGTCGGGTCACCTGGGATGCCTGCGTATACAGCATTGATATTTGGGGCTTGGCTAGCTGCGTAGTATGGCGAGTGTAGATACTTAGCAATACCTTGATAATTGCCTTGCATGTCGGTCGTCGCATTCGCCCAGTCTCCAATAAAAACAGCGGTCAGATTACTCTCAGTAGATATTTGGAGTGGAAGGGTGCCATCATTCTTGATTAGCACGATACCCTTTTCTGCAGCCTCCCGAGCAAGGTTCTCAGCGTCGGGGGTAAACACATCAGAGAAGCCAAGAGAACGGTATTCATTAGAGTCTTCCGGATCGAAGTAGCCTAGTTTGATAAGCGACGCGTATAGTCGCGTAATAGATTGGTCGAGAACAGTATCATTAATAAGACCTTGTTCGTAAGCTGTGGGTAAATGTATTTGATAATAAGTGCCGCAATTAAGATCAGTCCCCGCTAAGAGGGAGCTGGCAGCAGATGCCTCACGAGTATCCCGCCAATTATGAGGCTTGTAAACATTTTGAAGAGCATCGCAGTCCGAGACGACATATTGATAGTCGCGTGTCCAGTTCCAGTGATCCCTAAGAATGTCTTGGAGAATATACGAACTCGAACAAGTTGGAACGCCATTCAGAGCATTATACGAGCACATGATAGAACCGACATTTGCACGAGTACAAGCCTCAAATGGGGGCATATAATACTCGGCTAACTCTTGGGGAGTGACAATTGCGTCAAATTCATAACGCTCATTCCCTAGCCAATCTTCAATGTCATATGCGGAGAAGTGCTATTACATAGCCTAAGTTAGTATCATTCTTACAACCCATTTGAGATATTTTAATGCATGAGGACGTACCTTGCAAGTTGCAATAACTTTGAGGGTGTCAGGGTCCTCTCCGCCTTGGAGTCCTTTTATTAGGGCTGTCACGTAAGAGCTCAGATGATAGGGATCCTCCCCAGGGGTTTCTTGGCCACGCCCCCACCGAGGGTCACGGTATGGATTGATATTCGGAGTCTGTAGCCTATAAGTTAGCATTTTGTGTTTAGAAAGACATAAGAAAGTACCATTAGCAACGAATTTCACTCCCTCGACTTATACGCTTGGAATTGGTGAAACGGGTTGGTTAGTACGTTAAAATAGGGGTGAAGGGGTAACAAGCTGTGAAAGTGACCATACCCAGTAGTCCAATCCTGATCGATTGAAGTTATTGAATGCCCGAGCTTCAGTACTGACGACAGTTGCGACGGCTTCGATAAGTTCATCATCGAATGCAGCGCCCATGAGAATTGGCTGCGGGAAGGATGTTGCATAGGAAAAGTCACCGGAATCTGAGAATTTGACTCCTGGCGAAGACGCCACTCCATGAAGAGCCTCCTCTAGGATACTATTAGTAAGTACTTTCATAATAATAACTCATATTGAAGGGAGTAATACGTACGCCACCATTCATAGCTGGGCAGTCCCAGTCTCTCGACTCCAGGTGATGTGCTCACTAATAGATTATACTTCTCCTCAGTTTTGAGGGCCGCAACCAGAGCTTTTGCTCGTTCTCCAACGGAGAGTTCCTTATTACAAACATCATTGGAAGCTAGGGGTCCGTTTCCGCAGTCTGGAAATATGTGCCCGACAGCTAAAACCCCCGAGCTCATAAGCCATATGGCTGACCCTAATAGAAGTGCCATATTTAATTCCTGAAAGACTTCAAGACGCTTTAGAGACTCACATAACAGCTTTCAACCTTTACCATGTTAGCTTTTATAGCTTCAAGCTCCCCCAAAGCTGTGGGGTAGCGTAGCAGCTCGTCTCCTTCCGTTCCCCGCATCAATGATGCATTGATGCTGCAAAGTAGCTTGGATAACTCCAACTCGTACCCACGCACGTTCCAATTGAGCGAAGGAAAAACTCTGGGGGTCAACGGTAGACGACATGAGTGTGCTAATTGAGCCGGGAGACGACATGCCGGGGATGGATCCGTAGATTAATTATTCTCCCGATCTCCAGGTCCAAGCACACATCCTACTCTAGACTCGTCGTTTAGGAATAGATACGAATGCAATATTACGTCATTTATTAAGACAGACTTCCTTTAATGGTGATGCTGGCTGCGATTGCGCACCGAAACCTTTGGAAAAGAGAAAGTTGATAATTTCAGCTAAGTAGATTTTACGAAATCAGATTCTAACTGATCAACGTAATATCTTGACTTAGCAAAAGGATGAAAACGAAAAAAAAAAAACACACCTTGAAATAGAAAAGGTGGTAACTCATGTCACGCTGGGTAGCTACCGAGAGAAGATCCCGAGTAACCGAGGATACCTGTCAAACTGGAATAGCTCAAGCACTGTCGTGCTAGCAGGTACCGAGCCATGGTATGACTTTTTCCGCAAGTTAAGACCCACGATGAAGACAACATAATGTTGACATATTCCTACCGATATTTACCTAGACACTATAATATCGTAACGTTACTCTGGTGACCGTAGAGCTCAACAATCCCACAGGTGCAAGCCACGCTACAGTCCCCGATATGCTTCCGCACGCGTTTCCGAATATCCTTGGGAACGCCGACAAACGGCCTCGATGTAGAGAAAGCCCATATTGATGGCCAGGGTAGGTCCCCAAGAGTGGGAAGCTGTTCAAGGTCTTTCTCTAGTTGCTTAATAAAAACCGAGTTGCAGGTCAGCGTGGTCAGGCCACTTGCCCAGCCGTAGGAAAAGACGGATCTTCCAGGATTTAACACGCTATCAAGCTTCTTCTTTATTAATTCACTGAAGCGGGCCTGGCAGTCATTCTCATTCATGTCGACGATATCAATGGGAAATTGCAAATTCGGTGGCACTTCGTGAATCGACAGCGACTGCAACTCATTGGCTCGCTGTACTTGAGATTTCTCGGCGTCAGGGCCAAGTATCAAATAGGCGCGTGTCTTTTCAGACTCGGTCGCTAACGTGTTAACAATATGGAAGAAGGTTTCGGCTGCTTCCCGTGTGCACACGAGCTTATGATTACCTATCATAGGATATACCAATGAAAGCATCGACTGCTCGCTTTCTAAATCAGCATGATCATTGTGTGAATGACTAAACCACGGTTGTTTAGTGACTTTGGTATGAGAAAAGTCAGACGCGAGAGCAACGAGGAGGGAAGTATCAATATTCAAGACTTCCGTAAAATTGGCTTTTGGGCTCGGGGCCATTACATGAAGGAGACTACCTGAGATAGGTGGAGCTGGCGGTAAGGCATCGCTACAGAGTGTATTGACACCTAGTTGCCGACAAGCCTCTATGACTTTATCAACTTCAGGATTTTCGCCTTTCATTATGCGTGGTAGAATGAGGAAAGTCCTTGGATTCTTCGTTTGAATGCGATGTCCCTTGGCTGTGTCAGCTAGATTCCTAGCTAGCTTCACGAGCGGGATATCCGTGTAGTCCTGAACTACACCAATATCACTATCCTCGTCATCGTCGCTATCTCCACAGAATATTGCTTCCTTTGCTAGATCAAACAGTAATCTTTTATTAGTCATTGACGAAACTTTATACCACGAATGGCCGCCATCTGCGATTACATCAATGATAAAACTGCCTGACCGGAAAGGCTGTGATTCTCCTTGAGTTCGAACAATACGTGTTCCAGGAGCCAAAATAGGTTTCTTAAATGGACCAGTAGATACAGCGCACCGCAGCCTCACCACATCTCGAGATCTTTTCGCGGTATCCCAGACGGGTTCGAGGAACGGAAGATTGGTAGATTGTGCCCGATGTGAGGCTAGGGGATCCGATGATTTAACATCACGAAAGGCCCTCTCTAAGCTCTCAACCTCGGCCCGGAGCTCGCTGGTAAATGATGTATGCACATACGTTGGCATATGTTGGAAGTAATCGCTGTATACTTCTGTGAGGTGATCCGAAAAACTTTGAAGCTCAGACTGCAATAACTCGGCGCGTTTGAGCAAATCTTCACTAAGGGCTAGTTTAGCGGCAGCTTCCCGCGCGGCGTCGTCGGAAGGATGATCGACTGCCGAAGGGGACATGATTGTAAATTTCGTCCGGTGAAGAACAAGTAACGCAAGATGCAAAATTATTTGATCCAATGAAGTAACCTAGTTAAACAGTCTGTCACTCAACATGGCTGAATATGGTTAGGTTAGACGAGTAATATATCGTACCAACTTTAAAAGTTGGTACAGTCATTACCTAGGAGGTATGTAGGTATTTTACCCTTTTTCAATTACCGTCACGTGATACTGGTAATAATCACCCTGCAAAAGGCACTAGGTTAAGGTACGGATAGCCTAAGGGCTGTTGGAAGGTACGATGCCCTGAGGGCATATATAAGATTTGACCAAGTATAAGTGGAGTCATTAGAATCTTTCCTAATAGAACATCTTTTTACACCCCAAACAGGGCCTAAGGGCATATACATATAAGATTTGGCCAAGTAGAAGTGGGGTCCCAAAAACCTCTACAACACACTATACTATCCATCACTATTCCTCAGTATCTACATGTAGGTACTAATATAGAGAAATTGAGTTACCATAAACTGAGAATGGTAAAGATAATATAAAGTTGTTAGAAGTAAAGATGCGGTCCTAAATAGGTAGGTCGATACCTATTTTAAAGTAAGTACCTAAGGTCAATAATAGCTTCATCGATGATACAAGGGTAGCCGCAGCGTTAAAAAGTATCGTCGTAATTTTTAGCCACTGATGATAAGTAGTATAAGGACATCTGAGATTCCATAGATAAAATGATATTGGTAATAATACTGCATGCCATAGTTGCACTAGGCGATCCAAAGGAATCTCGTCTTGATGCAGCAAGATAAATTGTAAACGCAGACAACAAGGATACCCCCTCAGATCGTGGTCGTGGGGAGGCGGTGAGAAGATCACGTAGATCTTAGACGATCTATCTCGATTCAATATGTATGACAGGTAGGTACCTATGAAATAGTAACTAACATACACCAAATGACATCTGTAGGCTATCAATTAACATAATGATCATATCATGATAGGCAACAAGAAAACGGTGGTTAACATGTGGTTAAATAAGAGGAGACAAATTGATAAACACCAAACATTAATAAGATAGATCGATTTCACGTAGTTGATGGGAATCATCTCTTGGCAGGACTAACACGGGGGAGTTGAGGGGAGGGTGGGGTGACGTGCATTAGGAGGGGGCATCGTATATTGGAGCATTTAGTTCTCTTTTTGCGTGCTTCACCAAAATCCCTTAGTAGGTAGCTATACTATCCTATCAGCTCCAAGGATCTTCACCTAGGGCAAGTCCAGGGGTCCTTCTTTAGGTGGTCAAATAGGAATTAAGGGGGGTTATTTACCGGCGACAGGTATGTCCACGTACGTAATGGAGGGTGAATGGTAAGACATAATTTTGATATCCTGACCTTGTTCGACACATTTATCTATACGACTCCTTCAGCTTTTCCCTTTGTTAAATAAGTCAAAATCTCTTCCTCTTTCCTCGAAAAGAAAATAATCTTCTATTAGGGAGCTTCAGTCAACTACCTCTTTACCTCCTACCTCGTCAGTTAGGCTTGAATTAGAAATAATCGATACCAAAATACTATCGATCCATCATCAGATCATCTACCCTTCCATAGTTATCAATCATGGCGAGTAAAGAGATGTATGAAGCCATATCAACTCTTACCTACGTGTAATAACTGTATTATGCTAATGAACTATTACAAGTGATGTCGACGTTCTAGTCATCGGCGCAGGCCCTACTGGTTTAGGTGCTGCGAAGCGTCTTCAGCAAACCGTAAACTCACTTATACCATCATATCGCACAAATCTATCCTAACGAGTTGGCTATAGAATCAGGTATCGTGGCTGATTGTTGATTCCAATGAGACCCCAGGTGGTCTCGCATCTACGGACGTAACACCTGAAGGATTCGTGAGTGCTTATTATTTCCGCCATTGATTGATAAAAAGCTCATGAAGTGACCTCCGATGTAGTTGTTCGATGTCGGTGGTCACGTTATCTTCTCGCATTACAAGTACTTCGACGACTGCATTGATGAAGCTCTACCCAAAGAGTCTGATTGGTATACCCACCAGGTCAGTACCCCAACTCATTGACCCTTATTTCTCCCAAGACATGACGAGTTACCTATCCCATATCCGCTTAGGGGTAGACTGGCCACGCGCCGAACCAAGGTTCGCCAAATAGATCAATTTCTGAATATTAAGCTTGAATTATAGAGGGTCAGTTATGTCCGCTTCCGAGGCGGATGGGTACCATACCCATTCCAGAACAATATCGCCGTTTTAGATAAGGAGGAGAAAGTAAGGTGTCTAGAAGACCTTATCGATGCTGCCCTCGAATCCCGTGTTCGGTCCCCCTCCGACAAGCCCAAGAACTTTGATGAGTGGAATATTAGGAATATAGGGAATCGTCTAAACGAAATCTTTAGTAAGTTGCAGCATGTGGTTGTTTCACACATTTTAGTATATGCTGGAATTCCTTATTATAGTTACCCAGTGTCGTGGGGCTAAGTTGTGGTTCTAAACTACAAATCTCTCACCACCGATATTTGATGAAGGGTTAACTAACTTGGGATATTTAAGTGCGCCCATACAACTTCAAAGTTTGGGCCGTGCCTACCACTAAGGTATACATATATGCTGGTAAACCATTAGACTTTCTGCTAATCGTGCTTGTCTTTTTTGCTTAGATGAACGCAACATGGGTTGGGGAACGTGTCGCGGCTCCTAATGTGAAACTACTCACCCGCAATGTTGTTCTCAACAAGGTAGCTGGAAGTTGGGGCCCGAATGCTACATTTCGCTTCCCAGCCAACGGCGGCACAGGTGGGATTTGGATTGCAGTAGCAAAGACTCTCAACAAGAAGAACACACGATTCGGTGCACACGGTACTGTGACTAAAGTAGATGCTGACGCAAAGAAGGTTTACTTAAAAGATGGTCAGATTATTGCCCTGCTCAGGATTGCATTGAAAACAAGTCGCTAATGCATTAAGGATCATAGGCACGGTAGTCAAGTACAGCTCGCTCGTCTCTACCATGGCTGTTGATCATCTTGCCGAGTCTTTGGGCGATGTAAAACTTCAGCAGACTCTCAAGCCGCTCTTCTATTCCTCTACCAACGTAATTGGTATCGGAATCCGTGGTGAACGTCCTTCACGTATTGGTGACAAATGCTGGGTGCGTCTTGTGTAACCTCTTACTCCCTCAAGCATCATAGCAACTAACTACGAGACATCAAAATAGTTGTATTTTGTTGAGGATAATTGCCCATTCTACCGTGCCACCATTTTCTCCAATTACTCTCCCTTCAATCAGCCGGGCAAGGATGTTAAGCTTCCAACAAAGCAGCTCGCCAACGGGAAGAAACCTGTGTCGTCAGATGCACAGTCTGGGCCTTACTGGTCTATCATGCTTGAAGTCTCTGAGTCTTCATACAAGCCCGTCAAACATGAGACGTTACTGGAGGATTCTATTCAGGGGCTCATTAACACTAATCTATTAGAGCCAGAAGATGAGATTGTTAGTACGTACGTGCGTCGCTTCGACCACGGGTACCCCACCCCCAGTTTAGAGCGCAACGGCGTCTTAGCAGAAGCTCTTCCGTACCTCCAAAGAAAGGATATTCTTTCCAGAGGTCGTTTTGGAGCCTGGAAGTACGAGGTTGGCAACCAAGATCACAGGTGAGTCTACCGGTATATCCCAAGCCCACTATCGTGTACTGATTTTTCAAACCAGTTTCATGCAAGGTGTTGAAGCAGTTGACCACATTCTCTCGGGAGGTGTTGAACTGACTTTGAATAATCCCGACTTTGTCAACTCCCGTGCTAACACGGAGCGTCGCCTTACCAGCCAAAAGTAAAGGATGACTAGTTTAAACACTTACATAATGCATGGCAAGAAGGTTGTCTGGGGGGGCAACCCCTAAAGTAGTGCGGTAAAGGGGGCGTCTTTGGTTATTTACTTAGATATCTAGACTAGATCGCTAGAAGACTGGCATCCTCTATATCGCCCAGTATACCGCTAGCGACTAGATGAGTACATTTCTAAGATCTATCTAAATGTTGTCTAAAATAGAAGAACAAACCATTACTAACTAGTATTATATTCTCGTACGTTGATACTGTGATATGTTCAGGCGAAGAGAAGACGAAGCCTATTAGCAAACACATAGCCTCCAGCGAGAACGATATTTAGCTCGTAGCCGAGTACACGACATGATCTAATTTAGTGTTGGAAAGTCATTACCATAGCCGAGTCTAGCGGATTCGTGCGCTCATGCAATCATAGTTGAAACAATAACCCGCACCTGAATTCCCTCCTAATAATCCGGCATATATGTTTGCATGCTGTGGCATCACGGGCACTTGCAGAGAACTAGCACTTTAAAGAAGAATATTAATGTAGTTTAGAAGTGTAGAAGCAACATACCATATTGCGTGAGTCATACGATTCCTTGTCAATACTAAGAGTATGATAGTAGGTATTAGTGCTGTCTACACAAATTCGACATAGCACCCTTAAGGAAATATTGCGCATTGATTAAAAAAACGGGTAAAATTTGGAATTTAATTAAGATTTACCTTATATATATAATTTTATTAAAAATCCTATATAATTTAAATATATTTTTTTTAATATATATATTTTCTTTATAATAATATTTTATAATTTATATAATTATATAATTATGTTATATTTTTATTATAATATATATTTACACATTAATTTATTATAATTCCTTATATTTTACTAATTTATTATAATTATTTATATTTTAATATTTATTTATATATTAATTTTTTATATTTTAATATATATTTATATATTAATTTGTTATAATTTATTATAATTATTTATATTTTAATATTTTTTAATATATTAATTTTTTATATTTTAATATATATTTATATATTAATTTATTATAATTTTTTATATTTTATTAATTTATTATAATTATTTATATTTTAATATTTATTTATTTATTTATATATTTAATTTAATTTATTTTTATATTATATAATTTATTAAAAAATGTTTTTATATATTTAAATCTTTATTTTTTTATTATATATTTAAATATATTTAATAGATATATAAAAGGTTAATAATTAATAACTAATTTTTAAAAAAATTTTAATTATAATAATATAATTATAAAAATTTTTAATTATAAATTAAAGACTTTAAATAAACTTTAATTATAATATAAAGGTTTTAAATAAATTTTAATTATAATATAAAAGTTTTAAATAAATTTTAATTATAAGTTAAAAGTTTTAAATAAATTTTAATTGTAAATTAAAGGTTTTAAATAAACTTTAATTATAATTTTAAGGTTATATAATATATAATAATTAATTATATATATTTTTAAATTTATTTTTAATTATTTTAAAATTTTTTTTTTTTTAAATCTTTTTTAAATTCCCTTTTTAACATTTTTTTAAAAATAAAATTATTAATATTTTTATTTATTAAAATCTTTAAAATAATTTAAATATTATTATATATTAATATAATTAAATTAATTTTATTAAAATTAAAAAATTTTAAATTTATTTATTATTTAAAATAAAATATTTTAATATATTAATAAATATAAATAATTATTTTTTAATAATATTTTGTAATAATTTTATTAATTAAAAATTAATTAAATTTATAAAATAATAAGTAAATAAAAATATTTTTTAAAAATTTTTCTTATTAATTATTAAATTTTACCCTATTTATTAAATTTAATTTATTTAAATTAATTTTTAATTTTTTGGTAAATCTGTTAAATTTTATAATATATATCTTTATAATATTATTTTTATAAAAGTAAAGATTTTTTTATAATTTATGTTAAAAATAATAATAAAATTATAATATATTATTATAATTTAAAAAAGGTTTATAATAATTATATATTTTAAAATTTATAAATATTTTAAATATTATTTAAATATTAATAAATTATTTATATAATATAATATCTTTTTATTATTATATTTTTTTTTCTTTTTTTTTAATAATTTAATATTAATAATTATATTATTCCATATTATTAATAATAAAATAAAATTAATTATTTTTTATTATAAATAATTTAATATAATTTAAAATATATTTTCTTAATTAATATTATTATTATTTAATAATTATTATATATAAATTATATAATTTTTTTATAATTATAAATTTATTTATAATTATTATATACGTAATTTTTTTAAATTTTTAATAAATATATATTATAATAGGAGATATTAATATTTGGTTAATTTCTAAGATTTTTAAATAAGAATAAATAAATTTAAAAAATTTATTAATAATTTATAAATTTATTATTAATATATATATAATTATTTAATTAATTTTTTTNGAAGAGGGAGGAGAGAAAGGAGAGAAGGCGGGGAGAAGGAGAAAGGGAGGAGAACGAGGGAGAGAGAAGGGGGGGAAACGGGCAAGAAAGACAGAGGAGAAGAAAAAAGAGGAAGAGGGAAGGAAGGGGGAAGAGGGGGAAAGAAAAAGAAAGAAAGGGAAAAAAAGGGAGGAAGAAGCGAAAAAGGAGGAAGGAGAGAGAGAAGGACCGAAGAAGGGGGGGAGAGAGAAAGAAAAGGAGGAAAGAGAGGGGGAAGGAAAAAGAAAGAGGAGAGAACGGGAGGGAGGAGAAGAGAAAAGAAGGAGAAAAAGGAAGAAGAAGAAAGGGGAAAAAGGAGGGAAGAGGAGGGAGAAGGGAGAAAGAGAGAGGGGAGAGGGAGAGGAAAGAGGGGGAAGAGGAGGACACAGAAAGAGAGAAGGAGAAAGAAAGAAGAGGGAAGGAAAAAAGGAAGGGGAAGAGAAGGAGAGAGACCAAGGGGAAGAAGGGAAGGAAAGAAAGAGGACGAAGAGGGGAAGGGGAAGACGGGAAAAAAGCGAAAAGGAAAGAAGGAAAACGGAGAGAGAAAAGAAAAGAGGAAAAAAAAGAGAAGAAGCGGGAAGGGAAGAAGCGAGGGAGAAAAGAAACCGGGAAAGAAGGGCGAGAAGGAGGGAAGAGGAAAAAACGGGGGGAGGAAAAGGGGCCAAGAGGAGAAGGAAGGAAAAAGGGAAAGGAAGGGAAAGGAAGGAGAGGAGGAAGGGAAGGAGGGGGAGGAAGAAGGAAGAGGAGAGGAGGAAGGAAGGGAGGAAAGAGGGAAGGGGCCAAGAGGGAAGAAGGAGGGAAAAGGAAAAAGAAGGCGAGGAGGAGGGGGAGAAGAAAAGAAAGCGGAAGGACCAGAAGAAAGAGGGAAAAGGAAAAGGCAAAGGAAAGAAAAGGGGAAAAAAGGAGGGAAAGGGAGAACCA
>NW_022984661.1:92352-93549 GCF_008694065.1 Daldinia childiae
CCGAGAGGAAGGAAGAAAGAGGGGAGAAGGGGAGGAAAGGGAGGGGGAAGAGAGAAGGGGAAAAAAGGAAGAGGAGGAAGAGAAGAAAAAAAAGAAAAGAGAAGAGGGAAAGGGAGGACGGGAGAGGGGAGGAGGGGAAAGGGGAAAAGGGAAAAGAGGGGAGAAAGAAGGGAGGAGAAAAAAGAAAAAGGGGAAGAAAAGAAAAAAGGGGAACGGGAAGAAAGCGGAGGGAAGAAGAGGAAAAAGAGGAAAGGAGAGAAGGAGGGTGAGGGGGGGGGAAGGAAGAAAGAGGGAGGGGGGAAAGAGGAAAAGAGAAGAGGGGAAGAGAGAGAGGGAAGAAGGGGAAAGAAGAGGAAAGGGGGAAAAAAAAAAGAAAAGGAGAGGGAGAGGAGAGGAGGAAGAAGAAAGGGGAGGAGAGGAAGAGGGCGGGAGGGGAGGGGGGAAAAAGGGAGAGAGGAGAGAGAGAAGAGAAAGGGAGGGGGAAGGAGAAAAAGAAAGGAAAGAAGGAAAAGAAAGAAAGAAAGGGAGAAGAAGAGGAAAAAGAAAAAAAAAGAAGAAAAAGGAGAGAAAAGAAAGAGAAAAGGGGGAGAAAAGAAGAAGAGGGAGGAAAGGAAGAGAAGGGGGGAGAAAAGAAGGGAGAAAAAGAGAAAGGAAGGAAGGAAGGAGAGAGAAAGAGAAAGGGGAAGGAAGAGAAGAAAGAGAGAGGGAGAGGGGAAGGAGGAGAAGGAGAAAAAAGGAAAGAAGAGGAGAAAGAAAGGAAGGAAAAAAGGGGGGAGAGCGGGAGGGGAAGGAGGAAAAAGAGGAAAGAGGGAAAGGAGGAAGAGGGGGAGAAGAGAAGGAGGGGGAAGGGGGAGAAAGGGGGAGAAAAAAGAAGGGGGGGGAAGGAAAGAAGAGGAGGAGGAAAAGGAAGAAGAAAAGGAGAAAAGGAAGAAAGAGAGGGGAGGGGAGGGGGAAAGGGGGGAGAAACCGGAAGAGGAGAAGGGGAAGGAAGGGGGAAAAGGGGGGAAGAGGAGAACGGGGAAGGAAGCGGGAAAAGGGGGGAAGAGGAGAACCGGGAAGGAAGCGGGAAAAAGGGGGAAGAGGAGAAGGGGGAAGGAACCGGGAAAAAGGGGGAAGAGGAGAAGCGGGAAGGAAGGGGGAAAAAGGGGGAAGAGGAGAAGCCGAAGGAAGCGGGAAAAAAGCGGGAAGAGGAGAAGG
>NW_022984661.1:107697-108565 GCF_008694065.1 Daldinia childiae
AAAATGAGAGAGAGGAGGGAAAGAAAAAAAAGAAAGGGAAGGAAAAAGGGGAGAAGGAGAAGAAAACGGGGAAGGAGAGAAAAGAAAAAGGAAGAGAGAGGAAGAAAGGAAGGGGAAAAGGGAAGAGAGAAAGAAAAGGGAGGAAAAGAGGGGGAGAGAGAGAAGAAGAGGAAGACCAGAGGGGAGAGGGAAGGAAAGGGAAGAAAAGAGAGAAAAAAAGAAAAGAAAAGAAGGAAAGGAGGAAAGAGAAAAGGAAGAAAAGGAGGAAAGAAAATAGAAAGGAGAGGAGGGAGAAAAGGGGGGGAGGGAGGGAGGAGGGAGAGGGAAGGGAGGGAAGAGGGAGGGAGAGAAGGGGAGGGGGAAGAGGGAGAAGGGGAAGAAGGAGAAGAGAAGAAAAGGAAGAGGAAAAAAGGAGGAGAAAGAAAGGGAGAGGGGAGAAAAAAGGGGGGAAGGAGGAAAAAGGGGAAAGAAAGAGGAAAAAGGGGGAAAAAGGAAGGAAAAAGGAGAAGAGGAAAAAGGGGGAAAAAGGAAGGAAAAAAGGAGAAGAGGAAAAAGGGGGAAAGGGGAAGGAAAGAGGAGAAGAGGGAAAAACGGGGAAAAAGGAAGGAAAAGGGAGAAGAGGAAAAAGGGGGAAAGAGGAAGGAAAAAGGAGAAGAGGAAAAGAGGGGGAAAGAGGAAGGAAGGAGGAGAAGAGGAAAAAGGGGGAAAAAGGAAGGAAAGAGGAGAAGAGGAAAAAGGGGGAAAGGGGAAGGAAAAAGGAGAAGAGGAAAAAGGGGGAAAGAGGAAGGAAAGGGGAGAAGAGGAAAAACGGGGAAAGAGGAAGGAAAAGGGAGAAGAGGAAAAAAGGGGAAAAAGGAAGGAAAAAGGA
>NW_022984661.1:112084-113295 GCF_008694065.1 Daldinia childiae
GAGGAAAGAAACGGGGAAAAAGGGGGAAGGGAAGGAAGAGGGGGGGGGAGAGAGGAGGGGAGGAAAAACCGGAGAGAAGGGAAAGAGAGGGGGGGGAAGAGAGAGAGGGGGGGGGAGAGAAGAGGGGAGAAGGGAGAGAGGAGAGAAGGACGGGAGGGGGAGGAGAAGAGAGAGGGAGAGAGGAAGGGAGGAGAAGGGGGAGAGGGGAGGAAGGAGGAGAAGGAGGGGAGAGGGAAGAGGAGGGAGAGAGGAAGGGGGGAGAGGGGAAGAGAGAGGGAGAGAGGAACCGAGGAGAAGGGAGGAGAAGGAGGGAGAGGGGAAGAGGGGGGGAGAGAGGAAGGGGGGAAGGGGAAGAGAGAGGAGAGAGGAAGCGAGGGAAGGGGGGAGAGGGGACGAAGGGAGGAGAACGAGGGAGAGGGGAAGAGGGAGGGAGAGAGGGAAGGGAAGGAGGGGGAGAGGAGAGAAGGGAGGAGAAAAGAGGGCGAGAGAGGGAAAGGGGGAGGGGGGGAGGAGAGAGGGAAAGAGAGGGAGGAAAGAGAGAAAAGGGGAAGAAGGAAGAAGGAAGGGGGAAAAAGAGGGGAAGGAGAAGAAGAGAAGGAGAAAAGGGGGGAAGGAGAAGGAAAAGGGGGAAAGAGAGGGGAAGGAGAGGGGAAAAGGGGGAAAGAAAAGGGGAAGGAGGGGAGAAAGGGGGGAAAGAAAGGGGAAGGGCGGGGGAAAAAGGGGAAAGAAAGGGGAAGGAGAGGAGAAAGGGGGGAAAGAAAGGGGAAGGAGAAGAGAAAAAGGGGAAAGGGAGAGAAAGAGAAGGGGGAAGGAGAGAGAGGGGGAAAGGGAGGGGGAAGAGGGGAAGGGGGGGGGGGGGGAAAGGGGGGAAAGGCGGGGGGGAAGAGGGGGGGAAAAGAAAAGGAGGAAGAGGGGGAGGGAGGAAAAGGGGGAAAAGAAGGGAAAGGAGGAGAGAGGCAAGAGGGGGAAAGGAAGGGGAGGAAAAGGAAAAAGGGGGAAAGGAGGGAGGAGGAGGAAAAGAAAGAGGGGAAGAGAGAAAAGAGAAAGAAGGAGGGGGGAGCAAGAGGGGGCAAGAGGGGGAGGAAGGAAAGAGGAAGGAAACGGAGAAAAGAAGAAAGAAAGAAAAGAAGGGGGGAAAAAGGGGGTCGAGGAAGGAGGAAAGGGGACCGGAGGGAGGGAAAGGGGGGGGGAAGGGGGGAAAGGAATGGAAG
>NW_022984661.1:117946-123756 GCF_008694065.1 Daldinia childiae
ATGGGGAAAGAAAGAAGGAAAGAGGGAAGGGAAGAGGAAGGGAGAAGCGGAAGGAAGGAGAGAGAAAGAGGACGAAGGGGAGAAAAGGAAGAGGGAGGGAAGAGAAAAGACGGGGGGGGGGGAGAGAGGGAGAAAAGAGAAAGAAAGGGAAAAAAGAAAGGAGGGGGGGAGGGAGGGGGAGGAAGGGGGAACGGGAAGAGGGAAAGAGGAAACAAAGGAGGAAAGGAAGGAGGGAAGAAGAGAAGGGGAGGAAGAAGAAGGAGAGAGGAAGGAAAAGGAAGGAAAGGAGGAAGAAAAGAAGAAAGCAAGAGAAAGAAGGAAAAGAAAGAAAGGAGGGAGGAGAGCAAGGAAGAGGAAGGAGGGAGGGGGAAGGGAAAAAAAAAAAGGAAAGAGGGGAAGAAGAAAAAGAGAAAGGGAGGAGGAAGAAAGAAGAAGAGAAAGAAGAGAAGAAAGGGAAACGGAAGAGGAAAAGAAAAGGGAGCGGAAGGAAAAAAGAAAAGAGGGGGAAGAAGAGGAGAAAAAAGAAAAGAAAAGAAGAAGAAAAGAAGAGAAGGAAGAACCGGGGGAGAGGAGAGGGGAAAAGCGGAGGAGGGGGAAGGAAAAAAAGGCGGAAGGAGGGAAGAAAGGAAGGAAAAAAGGAGGAGAGAGACAGAGAAAGAGGGAGACGGGGGAAGAGAAAAGAAGGAGGAGAAGAGGGACAAGGGAGAGAAAGACCGGGGGGGCCGGGGGCCCGGGGGGGGGGAAAAAAGAGGGGGGGGAAAGGGCGGGAAAAGAAAGAGAGGGGGACGGGGAGAAGGAGCGACCGGGGGGAGGAACGGGAAGGAAGGGCGAAGGAAAGGGGAAAGGGAGGGGAGGAGGGGGAGAAGAAGAGAGGAGGGAGAAGAAGGCGGGAGGGGGGAAAGGGGAGGAGGGGGAAAGAAGGGAAGGAAAAGAGCGGGGGGGAAAACCAGGAAGAAGAAAACCGGGAAAAAAGGGACGAGGGGGGGAGGGGGAGAGAGGGGGCGGGGAAGGAGAACAGGGGAAACGGGGGAGGGAAGAAGGAGAAGAAGAAGAGGGAGAAGAAGAAGAAGAAGAAGAGGGGGAGGGGGAAAGGGGAGGGGAAGGGAAAAAGGGGAAAAGGGGAAGGAAAAGGGAAGAAAGGGGAAAGAAGAAAAGAGGAAGAAAGAAGGAAGAAGAGAAAAAAAAGGGAGGGCGGAGGCGGGGAAGGGAGAAAGAAGGGAACAGGGAAGAAGGAAGAGAGAGGGGGAAGAAGGAAGAAAGAGAACGAGGGAAAGAGAGAAGGAGCCAAGGGCGGAAGAAGAGAAGAACGAAGGAAGACGGGGAGGAAAGAAGGAGGGAGAAGGAAGGGGAAAGAGGAGGAAAAAGGGGAAGACGAGAGAGGAAGGAGAGGGAAAAGGAACGGAGAAAGAAGGGAGGGCGGAGCGAGAGAAAGAGGGAGGAAAAGAAGGGAAGGAAAGAAAGGAGAGGGGAAGGAGAAAAGGGAAAACAGAGGGAAAAAGGAAGGAGGGAAAGGGAGAAGGAGGGAAAAAGGGGGAGAGGAGAGGGAGAAAAAAGAGGGGGAAGGGGGGAAAGGGGGAAGGGAGAGGAAGAGAGAGCCAGGGGGAAGGANATTATTATTATAATTAAATTATATTAATTATAAATTTAATAAATATTATTAATTTTTTTCTTAATATTTTTTAATTAAATAAAATATTAATATAATAAAAAATAATATATATAAAAGTTTAAAAATTTATAATGATTTATTTAATATAAAATTATATTAATTAAATATTAAATATTATAATTTATAATATATATATTTTTTTATTATAATTTATTAATTTCTTAATAATTAATTTAATATAATAAAATTTTAATTTTTATATTTTAATTATTATTTAATTTATACCTTTAATATTTTCATTTTTATTTTTAATTAAATATTATATATTATATTATTATAATATAATTAGAAATAATCTTAAATTTAATATTTCTAATTTTTTAATTTATATTTTTTAAATAATAATTTATACTTTATTAAAATATTTCTTTTTTTAAATTTTTAATATTTTTATTATTTTAATATATTAAAATTAAAATTTAAAAAATAATAGATTTTACTTATTTTTATTATATACGTTATAAAATCCTGAATTTATATATTTATATTTAAAAAATATAAAAAAAACACTTTTTAAACTATAAAATACCATTTAAAAATAATTATTTTTTTATTTAATTTTAATTTTAAAATAAAATCGTCGTTATTTTTTTTTTATATTTAAATATATTAAAATCTTTATTAAAGATATTTTTATAATAAAGTATTTTAAATTTCAATTATAATAATAATTTAATTTTAAAATATATTTTTTATTATAAATATAATTTAATATAATTATTATCTTTTTATTTATAATTTTAGTAATTTTATATAATTTTTTTTATTTATTTTTTTATAATAAATTAATATATAATATATAATTAATAATAATATAAATAATATTCTTAATATATCAAAATTATTTTATATATATAAAACGTTATAAATAATTTTTTATATTTAACCATTTTTATTTTAATTAAAATTTTAATATTATTTTAATATTTTATAATTATAATAATATGTAAAATAAATTTGTATAAATTTTAAAATTAACGCTAAATATAAATAATATTAATATAAAATTATTTAAATTTATTATATAATTTATTATTTTAATTATTATTTATAAATAATTTTCTTTTAAAAATAATTTTATATATTTTTTAAATTAATTTATTATATTTTTTAAATTAATTTATTATATTTTTAAATTAATTTATTATATTTTTTTATTTTTATTAATAAATAAATATATTTTAATTAATATTTAATAAATAAATTTTATTATAAAATATAATATTAAATAAATTAATATAAATTTTATATTAAAAATTTTTATTTAAATAAAATTTAAAAATTAAATAATTTAAATGTTAAATGGATAAAAATATTGTATATAATATAAAAAGGTATTATATATATAATGGGTAAAAGTTATTATTAATAATGTTTAATATATATTTTAATCGTGGATTAAAATATGTAAAAATATATATAAAATGAATGGGTTTATTTTATTTAGGTTATATAATTAACGTTTTTATATTGGCAATTTTTTCTTTTTTTGCGTAATTATATAATATTGTAAATTTATTATATATACTAGTTAAAGTTATAGTTTTAAGGCGTTTTAAACGTAATAAAATCGGGTTTTTTTTTATAATCTTTCTTTTTTTTTTATATTAAATTAAATTAATAATCTTTTATAAAATAATATATTTATATTTTTAAAATGTTTAAAATTTAACGTTAAATTATAATATTATAAATTAATAATTTATTAATATTAATATTAATAATTTAAGATATTTTGTAATTAAGTGCGGTTTTTATTAATAAAATATTATTAAAAACGTATAAAAATAATTAAAAAAAGTTTTTTAATAAATAAAAAAAAGGTTTATAAATTAATAATTTAAATTTATTTATTAAATTTATTTAAAAATGTAATAATTAATTAATATATATATTTTAAAATAATTAATTATTTATTATTTTATTTAATAATTTTCTTTTTTAAAATATATATTTATTTATTTAAATTGGTTGAAAAAATAGTTAATATTATTATTTTTAAATTTATTTAATTTAATTTTATAATTTTATTATAATATGATTGGTGTTAATAAATATTTTAAAGGTTTTATTAACATTAGATTTTATTATTATGTTAATTAAATTATTTTATTTATAAATTTATTAAATATTATTAATTTTTTATTATTTATAAAATTATTGAAATAATATAATATTAATTATTAATTATTTTTTTTATTATATTAAATTTAATAAAATATTTATATAATAAAAATAATTTAATATATATAATTATAAATATTATAAAAAATTAAATTTTATTAAATATTAATATTATTATTATTTTAATTATTATAATTATATTTATATTATATATTATTATATAAATTTTATTTATTAAAACGTTTTAAATGATTTATTTATATTTTATAAAATTTTAATAAATTAAATTATTAGTTATAATAAATAATTTATTAGTTATAATTTGGTAAATCATTTTTTAATGAAATTAGAATGAATTGATTCTTTTAAAATAAATGTATTGGTAAACCTTTAGTTTACCAATAATTTATAATTAAATTTAAAATTAATTATATAAGTTAATAATTGGTTATGGTAAACTGTGTTTGCCATAATTTTATTAATAATAAAAATTTTATAATTTATTTGAAAATTAAAATTTTTACTATTTATAAATAATTTATTAATAAATATAAATAATTTATTAATAAATATAAATATTTTTATTATAATAAAGTTTAATTTAATATATTGAAAGTTTTGTAATAAGTTATTTAATTGTTATTAAAATTATTTATTAAGTTTATTAATTTTGATTTTATTAGGTTTTTAATATTAAATAATTTTGTATATATTAAATATTATTTTAAGTTAATAAATTAAGGTTATATAAACGTTATAAATTTATTATTATATATATTATTAAGTAGTATTATTTTTTTCGGTTTAAATTAATGTAATATTTTTATTTTATTTTTTTTAACGTAAGTAAATATTTTTATTTTTATTAATTAAAATAATATAACTGTTAAATATTAATAAAATATTTTTATTAAAATATAATATAGGTTTTATTTTAAATTTTTTATTTTTTATTTTATTTTTTTTAAGTTTATTAAATATTTTATTTAATATTTTAAATATATTTTTAATTTATATTTTAATTAGGTTAAATTATTTAAATAATTTTAAAATTAAGAAATATAAGTTTTATATTAATATAATTATAAAAAGTCTTTTTTAATAATATTTAAAATAAATTATTTATTAATATATATCAATTTTAACTATTTTATATAATAATTTTATAATAATTATTATAATATTTTTAAAAAATTAATTTTTAAATTTATTAAATAATTTAATAATAATTATATAATTTAAATTAATATTTAATTAAATATATATTTATATAATATAATAAAATTATATATTTATTATATTTATTTTTTATTATAAAAATAAAATAAATATAATAATAATTTATTAATTAAAATATTAAATTATTAATAATTATATAAATATTTCTTTTTTTCTTTTATTATTATAATTTTAAATAATAAATTATAATTTTTTATATTATTTATTAATATTCTTTTTTTTTAATTTTATAAATAATTTATAATTTAAAAAATTAAATATTTCTATATTTTTTTTCATTATATTTTTCAAATAAAAATATTTTTTATTTAATAAATATTTTTATTTTTTATATATTTAATTTTTTAAATAATTATTTTAAAATAGTAATTTTTTTTAATATAATTATAATAATAATCTTATATTTATTACTTTTTTAAAAAATATATAAATTTTATTATAAAAATTTATTTACTAAAACTTATTTTTATTTTTAAAAAATTATTTTTATAATTATTTAACCATAAATATATTAATTTTAAAAATAAATTTAATATATTTAATATATTTAATTTATTTTTTATATTTAATATATTATTAATTTATTATTTAATTTAAAATTTATAAACTTTATTTATTATTTTTTTAATTTTTATAATTTAAATAATTATATAAAAAATATAAAAAATTATTTACTAATTTTAAATATATTTTAAATATATTTTAAATATTAATAATATTAATATTAAATTATTTAATTTTATTATATTATTAATAATTTTTATAATTATTTATAAAA
>NW_022984662.1:0-110642 GCF_008694065.1 Daldinia childiae
ATAAAGTCTCGGGATTTTACACCCATTATCGGATATTTTTGGAAAAAAGGTAAAATTTTTTCGTAAATATCTATAAAGGATTGACATCTAAATTCAACATAATCTTTATAAGAATAAGTATGACCACATTTAAAGAAATCTATTAAACTTTTTAATAGTAATTCATCTCTAATGTGTTGAGTTAATACAAAAATTAATGCTACACGACTACCAGCTTTATATAATTTAGATTCTCTAATACTAACTTTAAAACTACAATCCCTGATGTAAATCCTGCTACTCACTGCGGGTGTAGTTTAGTGTTACTAACAGGGAGAGAAGGCCTTAATACTGGAGTATTATTAGGAAAAGCTTCAACTAGTGAAGTACTTAACCCTTTGTTAAGAGAAGCTCTAATATTGACTATTTTTTGTAAACCTTCAACTGTTAAATGTTCCCCTCGTTGCATCATACTTACTACTTCTTTAAAAAAAATGTAGTCAGAGTATTTATTAGTTTTTAAAGGGTATTTATCAAAATGAGGTATTACTTTTGTTACTATTTGATCTAAAGAACCTATTACAAAATCACAACAACCATTTCTTTCTTTACCTATTCTACCTACTACTCCGAAGTATGTTTGAACAAGTTTTAAGAGATCTAAATCTCTAGCATGAAGATTAATTGTAAAATTCGTTTCTATTTGTCAACCTAATTTATTTTTTGGTGATTTACGTATTAAAACAAGAAAACATCCTTCAGCATCTGCAAATCCGGATACAAATCAAGGTTCAAGTTGTTTAATTAATTTATTTGAATTATTGTTTAAGTTAGAATCAATAGAATAAAGTCGTCTTTGAATAATTTGATTAGAAAGGATTTTAACTCGATAGTTTCTTTCGAAACCCATTAGAGTACATTTTAAATGTAGTAAATTAATACTACATCAACTACCATTTACTCGTTGCTCTTTTACAGTATTATAAGTATTTAATACTGACTTAGATCCGCGATTACCCACGTTCTTTTTAGAAGCCTTCAAGCTTGTTACCATACCTGAGTAATTAGTTCAGCCACTAATATCCTTTCGAATATTGCTTGGTACTTGAAGTTCTAGGGTGTTTCCGGAATTTGGCAGTTTACTCCCAACAGTAGAAGATTTCCCAAGTCCTCTTTCAGGAGATCAAAAATGAAATGGAGCTGCACTAACTTTAAATAAGAATCCTATACTAAAGATAAGTAAAGAATGAAACTAACCATCGATCCCACGAGGGGTTGTCTAATGGTCGTTCCCGAACCGTACGTGATAGTTTCCCATCATACGGCTCTCCATGAACGGTCTGCCGTTTAATTTTTCTTGGGAGATTTTCTGATTTTGGTTTTTAGGTGTTTGAGATTTGAGTTTAATTTGCTACCATGATGCTTCATATGGCATTCTCTACAAAGTGGGATCTGTTTTCTTCTGACTTTCACCATGAGTTTGTCTATCTCGCTCATTTTGGGATTAAGATCTTTCATCATCCTTACATGATGCATTTCCACTCTATAGTCTGATCCACAATTCATACAATTTAAACCGTCCAGAGTGGCTAACGATATTCCTGAAGAATATAGGGCAGGAATAATCGTATTGTTTAGTTTTGTTTTAAAATCTCAGCAATTTATTTTATAGTTTGGCTTGATTAGTCTTGCCAAGATCTTGGGAGATCCATCTTTATTTCTATTCTCAAGATCCGTAATAGTTACGTCCGTACCATATTTTTTTATTACTGCTGCTCTCGATCTTAGCTTAAACTTTCTGGCTAATGTTCTAAGTACAACTTCCCTTATGATTCAGTAAGTTCAAGGAACGAATTTGCTCTTGTTTTGGATGAAAGAATAGTAGTTCCAGTAACCTCTCAGTACTGAGTTGGCCAGGTGAACAATCTGCCTGGCTTCCAGAAACTGTCAAGTGGTTCTAGTTCTCCCTCTGCCGTTTCAAGTGAATCCGACTTCCTTAAATTTTTTCTTAATTCTATCCATGGGAGCTGTCAATAACAAACCTCTACGATTTCGTTGAAGAATACCCTTTCTCGAGGAATAAGTATATACCTTGGCGTGTCTAATGTGGGTTCCTAAGAATAGCACATGATCTTCATAGGCATTGGTGATTTTGGTTTTCTCTTCAGATACAGTTAGACCAAGCTCTCTGTTACAGAATTCTTGAATCCTTTTGTATATTTCCACGGTTTGTCTGTAGGATCCATTCACTGCTACTATTCAATCGTCTGCATATCTTATGTACATCAGTTTCTGGGAGTGTTTACCTACAGTTTTGTTAGGTGTGTTCCTGTATCTGACTATTAGTTCTCGCAGGGTTTTCGATCTCTCGTGAATATCAGTTAGTTTCTTCGCTTGTTGAATATAATACTTGATTCTGGTGCTCTCGTTGTTTCTGGGACGAGATCCTGAATTAGGAGCATCAAAATCTTCTTTAATTCCCTCAATAAATTTGTCCAGTTCATGTAAGTAAATATTAGCTAAGATTGGGCTAATTACCGAACCTTGAGCAGTTCCTATTATGTCGGTCTGTAGCTGGTTATTCAACATATAACCGGCATTTAACGCTTTTCGAATTAGCTCAAGGAATCTTTGGTCGGATATCCGTTTTTGGAGTACCGAAATTAGTTTATCATGGGGAATAGAAGGAAAACAAGATTTTATGTCTCCCTCTATCCATCAAGTACAACCTACAAATTTACTGAATATCTGTCTTAAGGCTGAATGACAACTTCTATTGGGTCTAAACCCGTGAGAGTAGTCTTTAAATATTGGTTCATATATGGCTTCTAGGACCATTCTCATAACTTCTTGAACTATTTTCTCTAGGATTCCCTACTGTAAGCGGTCGACTTTTACCATTCGATTTAGGTATCTCCACTCTTCTTCCCGGGTCAAACTGGAAGGAACCCGTTCTAAGTTGATTTATTATATCCTGTAGCACTTCCCCAGATATCCCATCCAATGTGGTGGGATTAATCCCAGGGGTCATGTTACCCGGGTTTGATCTCAATTTCTGGTATGCTGCTAAGTATAGATCAGGGCTTAGCATAAATTCTTTATACAAATCTCAATTCCTAATTTTTCCATCTGTTGTTCTCGCTAGAGAATTAAGGGTGTCTAGTCTCTTCAATACATTTCTTGCACGTACTGTGCCTGTACTGAAGGCTCTAGACGCGACGTTCACTGGGCCCCTTCACCTTCTTGTACTGTTAAGTACAACGTAAATAGCGGCTAATTCAGGCCCTCTTCCCACATAGAGATTGCTCTCCTTAGTGGATACCACAGTTCCCGCAGTACCGGTGTCTTTAGTTTTAGGTCAACCACTTAACTCCTTGGTTGTAATTTTATTACAATGCATAACAATTGTCTCGTTATCTACGTCAACTCCTGGCACGTGGATACAATTATTAAAGGACCCATTGCGACTATGTCCTCCTCCTATATTTGAGAGTACTGGAGATTGGTTTTCGAGCAGTATAGCTCTGACCATGACTAATTTAGCTGATTCTAACATTCCGATTATTCGTTTCATCGCTGTTCGAACCTTTTCCAGACATGCTGTGTTCAGTCCAAAGTTTCCCTTGTGACCTAAGTCTGGTGCTTTATGTATGACTGAGAAATACACCTGTAACTTATACAGACAGTACATCCAGGCGCAGTGGCGCACGAAGTTTATATAATACGGTTTATATCAAGAATTTATATTATCACTTATACTAGTTATTATATACAAACCATCCATACTAGTAGTTCCAGAATTAGCGTACAATAAGCTTGTCCCTAATAAAATAAAGCAAGAACTTAAACCCCCTAATAAAAAATACATTAAACCTCCTGTAGTAGCTAATTCTGAATTTCTGTATATTGTACTTAATAAATACAACCCGTAACTTTGAAGCTCTATTGATAGAAAAATAGAAACTAAATCATTAGTAGACATTAAAAAAATTGCTCCACTAACTACAAATAATAAAATTAACGTAAACCGGATTCTTCTTACAAATTCTAAATAAACTTTTTTTTAGATTATAATCGTAACAACAAAATACAACTATAACCTATCAGATGTATCTACATAGACACTATAAATTTATTACAGATAAATTTATTATCTATTATACATCGCATCTTTAATTGTTTTTATTAATGCAATACCTTCAGAAGTTAAATGCATTTTATTTTCTATTAATAAAGATACCTCTTTGAATCTTTCAAAATCTAATAATTTTACTCCTGTAAGATTGTATTTTAATAATAATGGAATTACTTTTTGATTTAAATCTGAGGATTTTGTTATGATTAATTCAGCTGTTCCTCGATTAGGTGATCTTCCTCACTACCCCGCAATCTAAAAAAAGAGAAAGTCTCTCTAGTAATTCAATATCTTTAAGATGTTGACTTAAAGAAAAAGATAAACTTACTGCATACCCAGCTTTTCTTTTATTACTTTCGTAAAGAGAGATATAAAAAGAACCTTCAGCAGTTATAAATCCTGCTAATCAATTAGGATTTAAACTAAGAGGTAATTTAAATTCGGGTAAAACAGTAGGCAATATATCAGGAAATTCCTCTTTTACTGCAGTAGGTAATCCTTTGTTTAAATTAACTTTAAGTGAAAAAACTTTTTTTAAACCAGGTAGAATATTATGTTCCCCTTTTTCCATAAGAAGTACTATTTCCTTAAATAACATAAAATCTTTTAATTTTTGAGTAACTAAAGGATATTTATCAAAATGAGGTATAATGTATTTTACTATGTCTTTTACAGACCCTACTGTATAATAAACTACTCCTCTTTTACTTATATATATGTTACCTGGTTTAAAGAAATCTTTAATTTGGACTAAAATATCTAAATCTTTTAAATCTAGTCCAATAGTAAACATAGGTACAATTTTTCAACCTATTCCTACTTTTTTTTTTGTGATAGAAACCGCGAATGAACCATCCCCATCTGTAAAACCAGTTACAAATCAAGGATTTAACTTAAATCCGTCTTTCTGTATAAAAGATTGAATATTTTTTGGTTCTTTTGTTACTATTGTTGTTGTTGTTGTTTTTGTAGAATATAAATGTTTATTTAGAATTTGATAAGACAGAGATCCGTATAAGGTAATTCTTTCGAACCCTCTAAGAGTACACCTTAAACTATTAAACACATTAAGATTTAATAATCAACTGCCGTCTACTCGTTGCTCTTTTACAGATATTTGACTATCTGACTTAGATCCGCGATTGTCCATTTTTCGGTTTTTAATACCGAGAGTTCCTGAAAAATACATCCCATAAATATTATACTCAATAAAGTATAATAAAAGAACCATCTTTTGACTTGTTACCATACTTGAATAATTAGTTCAACCACCACGGAAAATTTTTTCCAGATTTGGTATCAAAAGCTTTAGGAGTTCCCCGGAGTTTGGCAATTTATCCCATAATATTTTACATATTTGTTGTACCGTAAAAATCCTAATCACCTTATTTACAAATAAAACCTTTTTATTCATCATTTCTTTTTGTATTCATGTTTTCCTTAATCTTTCTTATTTCTTCACAACCTTTTTTTGTTAAATGTAATTTATTGTCCATTATATCTAAGACTTTTTTAAAATCATTATATTCTAAACCTTTAGCCCCTATTATAGGGAATTTATCAAAAAAGGGTACAATTTTTAATTTTATAGCTTCAAAGTCTATGATTAATAATTCGACAGAATTAGTTCTGTTTGATGATATAACTCTACCTGAACCAAAGAAATCTCTTATTTGATTAATTAAAGCTATATCTCTATTATGTTGAGTTAATATAAAACGAATACCAGCCCTGTAACCCGTTTTCAATTTAACATTTTTACTTAAACCTACGCTAAAACAACCTTCTGCACTAACAAATCCAGATAATCAGTTAGGTTGTAAATTTTCTAAAGCTTGTACTTTAGGTCTAGGTGCGACTTCAATATCTTTTATTAAATCTGCCACTCATTCTTTTAAACCTAAATTTAACGAAGCCTTAAGAGATAATATTTTAATAAGACCACTATTTGTTAAATGTTCTTTATTAGCCATTCTACTTACTATTTCTTTAAATAAAATATAGTCAGCTTGTTTTTGAGTAACTAAAGGAAAACTATCAAAATGTGGAATAATATATTCCATTATTTCCTTCACTGAGCTTACATTATAATAAACAATATCCTTATTACTACTAATATAAATATTACCTATGCCCTTGAAATACTTTTTAATTGAAAGTAAAAAAGGTAAATCCTTAATATGAAGTCCTATTGTGAAAACAGGTTGTACCTTACATATTAAATTATCGTTCTTACTTTTAGTAACAGGAATACTGAATGAACCATCGCCATCTACAAATCCTGTTAAAGATCAAGGATTAATGTTAATATTTTTACCTTCTTCATCGGCAGATTGTATTATTGAATATTTATTATTAACAAAGGTTGTATACAAAGAAAAAGAAGTAATTAATTTGGGTCCACAAAACCTTGGTGAATTAAAAAGGACATTAAAAGGTAAAATTCTTTGATTAGAAAATCTAATACGGCCGCCTCCAGGATATTCTATAATCTTTAAATGTTCTCCCATTTTATTAAGAATTTTTGTTCTGTAATACACAAAATTATTAAAAAGTAAATCTTTTAAAGATGAATGTTCTTTAACTCAAACCTTTCTAGGAAAAAAACTAGTTAATTGTAATATTAATATACTTATCATAAAAACAAATATATGAAATATTTGAGTTATATTAGTAATATGAAGTAAACCTCCATGTAAACCTACCCCTTTATTTATAAGGGATAAACTTATTACATCATGTAAAAAACAATAAATTAAAGCAATAATAGCTATTCTATTAAAAAGTATTGACATATCTCGTCTTAAAGTGACGGCATTAGAAAATAATAAACATAATATAGATAAAATTATCATAACATAATTTATATATAAAAAACCCCGATAACCTTTTATAATAACCAGGAGAGAAAATCGAATTCTCATCTTTAATGCATGAAATTAAGGTTTTAACCTGTTAAACTACCCTGATCTTTCGTTATAGATTGGTTTTAATTTAATCTTCTAATATCTGATATACTTTAGACAGAAATCTAACTTAAAAGAAACCTATATTATACCTTATAAATAATAAAAATCGCAAGATTTTTTAGTTTATCAATTTTATTATAATTACTGTATTCCCGGCTACGCTACGAAGTACGAAGGACCCCTAAAAATATTATGCGCCGGGTCTTTTTAGTCTTTTTAGTCTTTTTAGTCTTTTTAGTCTTTTTAGTCTTTTTAGTCTTTTTAGTCTTTTTAGTCTTTTTAGTCTTTTTAGGGAGGCGGCTAGCCTTATCCAGGGGATAGGGGGGGGATATGAAGCCGGGGATATAGCTGCACTATCATCAAGTGTCTAAACTATAGGTTACTCCATTAAGATTTAATTAATCTATCTTTTATTATTACGATTAATTTAAATTATTATACAACATATAAATGGGTAAATACTTGGACTTGAACCAAGAACATACTGAGCCACATACAGTCACTCTACCTTTGAGTTATACTTACCTATTATCTCGAGGTGATTCGAACACCTAATAGTAAATACCAAAAATTTATGACTTACCCGATTAGTCAACGAGATATGTAGGTTATATTATTATATCTTTTCGAAAAAGAATATAACCTGTTATATAGTTAAATTTATAGTTAAAATTATAGCTACATATTTATAAAGGAAACAAAATTAGACTGCTAAATCAGAGGCTAGCTGCAACGCAAACTACTAAGAATTAATCAATATTAGCTACTTTGGTTTAACATACACTAATCTTGAGTTAAACTTGATAGATTTACCGTCCTGGAATCTACTTCTAATGGTATGATGTGATATACCTAAATAAGCACCACATCACATGTGTTTATAGACTCAAATTCATTAAGAATATCTCCGTTTTCATCTAAAACTATAACTCCAATAGGGGCACTTTTTTTTAATAATTTACCAGTAGACTTAATAACTATTTGTCCATCAGGTTTGAATTCATAGTTAGAACCGCCTTCTAATATTACCTTTAGGCCGCATAGTAATAAATCCCGGTCAACCTGGGGGGTTACGAAGTTACCGGAGCTCGAAGATAATCTATTATTGTTCATCTGACATATAATACGGTTAATCATTACCACACCTTCTTCTGTATGGTGTAGCCCTAATTTTTTTTTAATTCTAAAATATATACTCAATCAGCGAAGTCCATTTCTTTTTTACTTAGTCAAATCATCTTCTGAAAGAAAGGAACAAGTATTTGATCGATAAACTCAGTTTTAGTTACAATTAGATTAATCATCTCTGGCTGATTAACCCTTTTGTTGTTTTGGTGTCTAACTAGACTCACTACCTCGTTGAAATGGCTATTTAGACTACTTAAGTAATTTTTAATAGCCTCCATTAACTCTAAATCTTTAGATGATTGCGCAATTGAGAAACTTAAAAAGTAATTTTTCTTATCCACACTTCATGATACCATCTCCTTCTACGAAACCTAAAATCAGTAATTAGTAATGTTAATTATGTGGGTGCTTCCAAAGTTCAATTGGTTCTCTTAGTATTCATCTCTGCTTTAAGTGCCTCAATCTTATTAAAAGTTAACTCTACTGAATTGTCCCCTTCTTCGGTGTATAATTTAAAAGCTTCCATTCAAGTAAAAAAATTTAGTCTTTTGCTTGAATTAAGAGGGTATTTGGTGAAAATCTCTAGAATTTTTTTCACTTCTGACTGTTTGGATACCATAAATCTACATGTTGTTCCGGATATATAAACTTTCCCTATTCCTAAAGTATTGTGAATAAAATAGAGCATCTTTGCGTCATCTATGTGAAGTTTTATTTCAAAACTAAATTTTCAAAATTTATCTCTTAAATGTGTTATAGAGAAACAACCTTCCGCGTCTGTGAACCCTCTAAATCAATCATAGAAATTCTCTAAGGTAAACTCATCTTTAAATAGTTCAGCTTCATTCTTATTTAAATTAGAAGAATGTGATGATAAACCTCTAAAACCTAAAAAGTTAACTGCTAAAAAATTAGTTCTGTAAAATATGTTATTCTTTTTTTATTTCTTTATTTATTAGGGCGTCCTTCGGAGGCTATCTTTTTAAGAAAGGTGGGAAAGCCTTAATCTTTCCGATTGACCCGACCATATCTGGCGCAGCCGGGTACTTAATTTTCTACGAAGTACGAAGGACCCCTAAAAATATTATGCGCCCCCTGGGGGGTACTGGACTCAATAATATTCACCAGCATATTACCAGACGATAATCTATAGGCAAGAGATGGGTTACCTACAGAACTTTTCTATCTTTATTTCACAATTAGCGCGAGAGTAGGTTGATTCAGTGTCACAAGTCCACCCTGGGTATAACGCAGCGATATGAATATTCTATACCAGACCTAAGGAAGAGCTTAAAATTCCTTAACTTTTTAAAAATAGCCCTGGTTTCCCTTCCTTTCTACTCCAAAAAGGTCTTCGAACTGCAAAATCAACCATTAAAGAGTTTATCTATGGATTAAACCAAACTAGATAACCTTGAATAATAGCTAATAATAATTTATACCTCCCCCTTCTTACCCATTAGTCTACGAGATATATATAGGTAACAAGACTTGAACTTGTACGGTTTTAACCATTCCATTCTAAAGGGAACTTGTCTGCCAATTCCAACATACCTATATGCCTAAGATAGGACTTGAACCTACAACGAAAATAGCTTCAATATTTCACTCTACCAATTGAGTTACCTAGGCTTTAAATTCAAAGATATTCCTTTATTAGATTTATATAATATAGACAATTCCCTATTCCCCTGGAAAAGGCGGCGCAACCTCCGAAGGACGCCTCCAAAGATTTAACAATTGCTTATTACCAGCTTTGCTGCCTATCTCCCCTCCGAAGGAGAGAGGACTGCTGTTTTAATTAAATTTTTGTTTGTCCTGGCTTTTTGAAAATAGAGAAAGGAGGCTCTGAATTTAAATAGTATGATCTTTATTTAATAAAGATGTGTTTGCTGAAAAATTACTTTATTTATTTCTTTATTTTTTCATAATTGAGAGATAAGAAAATGAAGATAAATTATTTAGTTTATAAGTACATTTAATCACTAAATATATACAACTACTTTTATTAAAGGGGAGAGCTTGCGCCTTAAAAAAAAAAAAAATTAAGTTAGCATTATATGGAGACATTGAGAATCGAACTCAAATTAATAACTTGCAAAGTTACAGTTTTACCATTAAACCATGCCCCCTTTTTATTAATATTGTCTAACTGAAACAATACTAAAATAAACGACATTATAATAAAAATTTTTACGCCGTCCAGAGGAGGCGCAGCCTCCTCTGGACGCCTACTTTTAGTTTTATTATTACAAAAATATCCGAGAAAGGACTTGAACCTTTACGGCAGTTAGCCTACAAAGTTTAAATTTGTTGTGTCTTCCATTTCACCACTCGGATTAAGGCTAAAGTGACTTGAACACTTATTTTTACTGTTATGAGCAGTATGCTTTACCAATTAAGCTATAGCCTCTTAAACAATTAAAATTAGTTGAAACCTAAATTACAATCAGTACAAAAAAAAAAGTATTTACATAATAAGATCTCAAAACACTCAATAAGTTTTGTAGTTTCCAATTATACTTATATTTACATTTAATTTTTCAAATCTTATGAGCACTAAATTTCTTAAAAATTAGCCCTGCGCCGCACCCTTTACCGATGCGCAGGGGTGCGAGGCTGCTGGGCCGCCACAACTTTTCTGGACGCGGACAAAGGACTTGCACCTATATCATTTGATCATGAGTCAAATATGTTGCTATTACACTATTCCGCCACATAAATTCTAAAAATAAAAATTTAATTCTAATTAAGTACTTAGCAATGTATACTGCTGGGAAGAAAATACTTTAATACTTTAATTAGTTAGATATTACATAACAATTTTTATAATACTTATTAACCACAATTGTAAACTAAAAGTATGAATAAACAAAATAATAAGTAGCAATACGTTACTGCGATAAGACTTCATTTCTTTTTACGGCGAAGTAGCGAAGTAGCTATTTTTACTTTCTTTACCCAAAAACTAGACCCCCCTAAAAATATTATGCGCCGGGTCTTTTTAGGGCGGCGTAGCCTTATCCGGGGGATAGGGCTAGAAAGGGAATAGAAAAAAAAAATTTTAGGTTTTAGAACCTACTCTTTAATTTAATATTAAAATAGCACCTGTCGTGTTGGAAAAAGTATTGATTAGCTTTTGTTATAAAAGCTACGATATTTTACTAACTTCCTAATCGTAAGAGGTACCATTGAACCTTCAAAATTAAATAAAGTTTTCTTTTTTAATCTTTTACGGAGGCTGCTGGCTGGCTGGCTGCCTGCCTAGCTTGCGCAGGAGGAGGAGGAGGAGCAGCAGCAGCCGCTTCAGATATATTAAAGAACTCTGCACAAGAAGATTGAGTTTTAAAGGTCTTTATTAACTTACCTGTAGGCTCTTCTAGTAATTGTACAGTTTTTCTTGTATTATCATATTTAAATCTATTCAAAGACTCGATTAAAACTTTCCCCTCTTTTGCGTGGTATGTGTAATTAGATTATAGTAATAAATTAGCTATATCTTGTAACAATAAAACCCTATCAACTTTAGGTGCAACAAATGTAAATAATCGTTTGTTGTTCATTTGACCTGCTATACGAGCTATTAGAGAATTACCTTCTTCAGTGTGATGATGTCCTTTCTTTCTAGATAATCCAGCTCTTTTTTTGTATAAATAGAAACAATCCGTAAGCCTCATCTATGTTAATTGAACTACCTAGTAAAATAAGAGAGATATAAATAAGATCTATCCATCTTATCCATTAGATATATCCATATCACTATAAATTTTATGTTATACGAATTACTATACAAATATCTTTATGTGGATGAAAGATTCACACTTTACATCTTTAAACCCTAGGTTCAATATGTTACTAATTACACCAATCCACATTAAATTTTAAACAAAAATTTGTTTAATAATAATTTAACCAACATATATGTCGGGGCAATTAAATTGAAATGTTTTAATTATATATTGATTAATCAATTCTGATTAATATTATATAACATTAAACAAAATAAAGATTATTAATAAAACAAGAGCTTATTGTAATTTTTTTATACTTTTTAGTATATACTTTTAATAAGTAGAGCCTTTTATTACTAGTAAAACTTGGATAAATTAGAAGGTTTATTATACTTCATTGGGGTTGCGAAGTTACCGGAATAAACAATTAAAGGTAAACGGCATGCTACAGTTTTTAAATCTAACTTAAAATATTACTTATTATTCACTCTTCTAAGATATACTGTTAAACCTTGAAATTCAAATTGAGTTTCTTTTTTTAACCTTTTCCGAATTGCAGTTTCAGATATATTAAAAAAATCTGCACAATCTGTTTGAGTTTTAAAGGTTTTTAAAATATTCCCACTAGACATTTCTACTAATTGAACGGCTTTTGCTTGAGTATCTAATTTAAATCTACATAAAGAAATAATTCAAGCCTTTCCTTCTTTAGATACATAGTTTGATGGTTCACTCAAGAATTTAGATATCTCTGCTTTAAGAAGAGTTCTGTTAATTTTCGGTGAATCCGAATTAGATAAACGATGTTTATTCATTTGACGTGCAATACGTTTTATTAAAGCTTCACCTTCAGGTAAATAATGAATCCCATTTTTTCGTAACTTAATAATATCTTTTCAATCTTGATAATCTAATTCTTTTTTGGTATGTCAAATTAATTTGTCAAATAAGGGAATGATGGTAGACTCTATAAATTTTAAATCTTTTACAACTAAACTTAAAAACCCTGATTTAGAAGGGTAAATATTTACTGTATTTCTATCGACTGTATCAAAAGATTGCTGAATAGCTATTGAGTTTAAAAAGTCCTTTATAGTATACATCAATACTTCATTGTCTTTTTGGCCTAAAGAAAACGTAAACATTTCCTTCGAAATAGAATAGTGAAAGCTTCCATCACCCTCGGTAAACCCTAGCAATCAATCTCCCGTAACTAAAACTTGGTGATTTTTAGGCATATCGAAATCAGTTCTGAGTTTATTCATATTATCCTTTATACTATCAATAATAGGTTTCACTCTCTCACGGTCTTCCTTACCGTTTTCCATATAAATTGTAAAAGCTTGTTTGAATGCTAAGAAATTAAGATGTTTTGTACTATTTAAATTGTATTTCGAAAATATTCCCAATATAATTTCGATTTCTTTCCGCGAACTAATACTAAGAATAGCCGTGTTATTTTTTGGATATCTATATACCTTACCTATTTGTAAAGTATTTTTTATATACTCTAATGGCGCAACATCGTCTAAATGTAGACAAATTCTATACTTAAAGCTGTAATTCAAACGAGAAGTATTTAAAAAAAGAAAGCAACCCTCAGCATCAGTAAAACCCCTAAATCACTCGATAAAATCTAGCGATATGGTTAGTTGTTGCCCGTTAGGCAATATAATTGTAGTTGATTCTGGATCTTTATGATCTTTAATTAAGCCAACATCAGGTTGGAATTTAGAACTTACCTTCGCACCAGATATAGAAGAATATAACCTGAAGTTTAATAATCGTGACTCCTTATACGAAGGATTTCGGGAGACCCAAAAAAGAGGTAATAATGGAATTAGTGAAGGATGAACAGCATTAAATAAATTATTAAATTTAGTAGGCGGAGCCGCTCACTTTGCGAGTAAAACATATTTATTTAAGGCGCAAACTTCCCCACTCTTAAGTCCAATAGTAATTGCATCTGTAAATGACTTTATTGTATTATATCTTACAATAAATCTAGCTATAAACCCGATAACACTGTCATCTCTACCAAAGAATTCAGAAACCATAAACCTTGAGAAAGATAAAGTTAAGATTAATATAAAAGGACCTTCAATTAATAACTTGAAGGCAAGACCGGCTATTAAGTCTACATTCTTATAACTTTCCAATGTCAAGAATTTTCTAGTGTATAATATAATATTTTTCCTATTTAATAAAAACCTAAGATTCCTATTATAAAAAGTATTAGTGTAATGTTCATTGTATATTTATTTAATTTAAATTATTGTAAAAAAATCCTTATTATAATTAAGGATGACAGAGTTTGATTACCTTATAATTAAGAATATTTCCTTAATTTTTAGTTACCGGACAATCCGGTGGTGGTTCGAAAATTCCATCAATATAAATTATTGGTTCGAACCATTCCGTCATCCACCCTGCTTATTAACAAGGCTTTTTTTTTTAGTAATATACTTTACTTTTAGAAAAATAAGTTAATATTTAAGTGAAATTTATATAATACAATAATACACTCTAATCTCAGACGAATAGATTAGACGGGGATCGAACCCGCGATGGTAGCATCGAAAGAGCTATGTCTTACCACTTGACTACTAATCCTCATATATAACCTAGTGTCTTACCACTAGCATTTGTATAATAGGAATAACCCTCATACTATCAATACTTAAATACATAGTCAGGCTAACTATATGAAGATGAAATATTTCTTTGCAATTAAGCAAAGAACTGCCGTCAATTAAGATGTAGAACTTTACGTAAATATACTGACTTATTACTAAATTGAAATTGTTAGGGTTTTTGTACTATGTAATGTACTGTATATAAAGATACTTAAGATAACTTGACCGTCACTATAGTCTAAATAATTTTACTACTAATGATTAAATCATCAAATAAATGAATGATTACTAATTCAATGAATTCCTTATCTCCTGAAGGGAATAAGGAATAAATACTTTATATATTCATATTATATCTTTTGATTCATATTATATCTTTTGATTCAACCTTTAGGATATTGCCTTTTACATTACTTATATTACTCTTTGCCCAGAGCACCTGCTAAGTTTAGTAAGAAATTTTTAATAGCATTCATTAAATCAAAGTTACCTTTTTAGGTTTATGCTAATACAATTGTATTTTATCATAAAATAAATAAAATGAGCCTTAAAACTCAAATAACCCTAGAAATCAATAACTATTAATTATGAAGTAATATTTAGAGATGTAAAAGTTGGTTTTTAACTATTCATACTACATTTAAGGTCCTTTTATTCAGGTGTAATTCCTCTACGTTCCATTGGATTTGGGTTAGTACTATATAGATTATTTGCTTTTGCAAAAGCAAGAAATTCTATTGTGTCCTAAAACCTAATAGCCCAGTAGGGGTACTGCCCCCCTTTCAATTGATTACAAAACAATTGCATTACTTTTATGCTAACCAGGCCAAATAATGTAAGATATAAATAAAATATTTAGTCATTTATAAAATTAGTACTTCATTCCTTAAAATCTCTAGATTATTACAAATAAAGCCTATATCTACAATACAAAAATGATAGCATTTAAGCTATCATTTTTAAGAATTATAGCTTCGTAATGTTATATTACGTATATTTAAGAAATATCTTAAGGTAAGCTTCGTGCCTAGATGCTTTCAGCACTTATCTCGGACTAACATAGCTTTCCTGCCGTGCCTATACAAAAAAACTACTCAAGTGAAAGTAGGATAGTCCTGTATAATAAAAACTATACATTAATAATTTAATATTTGGACATATAAACAACAGGTAAACCAGAGATTAATAATTATACTATTTCAATATTAATATATTAATATACCAAGTTCCTTTCGTACATAGGTTATTCCTTATTATATTCTAATTTCCTCTAGAAGATAGAAACCATACTGTCTCACGACGTATTTAACCCAGCTCATGTAACTTTTTAATCGACGAACAGTCGTACCCTACATATCTTCTGCATCCATGAGGATAAGTTAAGCCGACATCGAGGTGCCAAACCGCGCACTCATTTTGCACACTCTTGCGCAAATTAGCCTGTTCAAAATGTTATCATTTAAAAATTTCCATTTTTACAAAATGGCTCAGACTATTTCATCAATTTTCTTTTATGTATATTACCCGCTATCTATAAACCTAAATTATTTACCACTAAATCAACCCCTTACTGCAAAAGATCCAATCCTACGTTTTGAAGTTAATATAGACTTTCCACATTTGAGTCGAGATATCCCCTAAATACAACTGAAGATAATCCTTTAAATGCAGAATCTATATTTTTCAATCCTCCTTTTCATTTTAATTTATAAACTGCTCGATCAGCTCTATAACGTCTAGTTAATCTACCTTTAACTATTAATCTAGCTCCACCCATTATTTTATAATTTATATTCTCCAATATAATATCTCGTATTTTTAAATGATAAGTATTATCAGTAAATACATCCTTATTTAGTTTACTTTCTTTTTCAAAAGTAGTTTTATAATATAAATCGTATAATAATTTGTTTAAATTATCTTTTAATAAATTATTGTTATTTATTATTGAACTTACATTAAGATTTCTAAACTTATTATCTACTAATTCTAAATCCACAATTTTTTCAAGTCTACCTCTTTCTATAATTGTATTTACTTTAGGTAACACTATTTTACTCAATAAAGCATTTATATTTAAAATCGGACTTCTTTTTCCTTTTTATATTTTTGAAGTTAATATTTCTGTAAATATATCTCCATTATAAGCTATAGATTTTAAATTTACTATATTGAATTCTACTTTTTTACTATAATATTTACTTATTAATTGACTTAACTCACATAAAAATTGTTCCTCTAATTTATACTTGTTTAAACTCAATTTCAATCTATATCTTCTAATAGTTGTTAATAATTTATACAAATTTTTCGCAAGACGTTTCATACGAATATATAACATGTTATCTACTTTTTCTGAAGTCGTCTCTTACCTTATAATTTGCTAATATTCACAAAATGCTAGAATTATTAATTAAATTCTGATTACTTATTATTCATGGTAAAGATATAAACTTAGCTAATTTAATTTTATTTAACAACAATACTATAAATTTCACCAACACAAATATTTTCTTAATTTTCTTATTTTTTTTAATAAACTTAGCTTTTTCTTCTCTATTATAAATATAAATTGTTATAATAGCTTTAGAATTAGTGTGTTTTATTTCTGCTGCCTTACTTACAAAAATTTTATTAAAAGACTTACGTTTTTTTTTACGTGAGATATACACATGTTTTATATATTTATGATTAAAATAAAAATAAAAATAACTTTTTATTAAAGAATTTATGTTTAAATCATAAACAGGATAATTAATAGTATTATTGGGGTTATAATTATAAACACTATTTTTTCATTCTTTAGCTATAGGTGGAAGATATTTAGTTTTACCTACATCATTAAATGACGTATTAAAAGGTACTAGTTTATAAATAATATATATTTTTTTAGTAAAAAAAAAAGGACTCCTGTTGGTATTATCACTTTTTCTAGACAAATATTAATTCTTTACTTTAAAAACAATTTATTTTTCTATACATAATTGAAAATGTTGGGCGTTAAATAAGGATTATTGTTAACACAACTCACCTTATAGTCGTTGAACGTTTTTAAACCTCCTACTTGATAGATAAATTTCGCTTCAAATTTACTTAAAAAAAAAAATAAGTAATTCTTGAAATTAACCCAATTTTATTTAACAATGTTTTTAGATTATAAACATTGAAGGACAAACATCCCTAGCGTAGCTTTTCCAATAATCCAAGACCTTTCCTTTTGGTGTCCTCGTGATCCTATGCCCCGCTTACGCGACTGTAAGACTTGTTGGTGGTCAAACAGTAAAGCAGGATTAAGCCATTAAACTTGATAAGTATTATACATAACCATCACACTAATATGTAATAGCTAATAAAATATTAGATTTATTCGTAATATTTCAACTACAACTAATTTCACTATAATCAAAATCCTACCTGAATAAAAAATTGCTCCTCATTATAGTTTTGTAAATCTATACTAATTTAGTATTTAGATACAAATAAGCAATAATAAAAATTAGACACGGTGTGTCTAGGCTTGTACATCTATACATATATAAGATAGAATATAGCACTGCTATCTACTATTACAAACAAATAATTAAAAAAAAATTTTTATTTAGTGATACATCCGTATAAAACAACAGACATAAAACATAGTTGGACACTCCCATTTACTCTTTGTGGGGTCTGTGCCCCGCATAAACGGTCTCCTAGCAATTTTTCCTTTCTAAGGTTACTTTCTTTTTAAACAAGAAGATGGATTAATTAATCCATACAATACAGTCCCCAAATAAAGGTATTACATTTCTATCTTATCAATTACCTTATATACTAAAATTTGTCCCCAACAAAACCTAAAATTAGTAACAGTAAAGCTGCATAGGGTCTTCTCGTCTAACTAGAGGTAAGCAGTATCTGCACTGCTATGCCAATTTCACTGAGTCAATCATAGAGACAGCTGTTGTATCGTTACATCATTCATGCAAACAGACTGCATTTTAACAGTCAAGGTATTCCGCTACCTTAGGACCCTCACGTTAAGGCCGCCATTAACCGGGGGTTCCTACAGTACCAAACCTTTTAAAGTTAGTTATTTTCGTTAGCCAGCCGGCACCGGGCAGAAATCACACTCTATACTTAGACTTTAAGTCTTTATGCAAAGTGCTTTGTTTTAATTAAACAGTCGTACAACATTATTTCATGCTTCTTCCTTCTTACCCTAGATTCCTTTTTTTACCTTGCTCATCTATTTAGTTTATTGCCAAGATAAAAATGGATACCTGGGACAAATGAGCCCTCCTTATCCCTAAGTTACGGTAGTCAGTTTGCCGAGTTCCTTTATGATTGTTAGCTCATTTACGCCTTCGTATTCTAACACTAGCTTACTTGTCACAGTTTTTAGGTACGGTTATTTTTCATCAACGTGTTACTCATCTATTTAGTTTATTGTAAAACAAGGATATATTACTTATTTTTTCCAGCACACTTTACACTTTAAAAATGTTGTCATTTAAGTAATAAGATTTTTCTCTCATCGTTTCAACCAACCTTGGGAATGTAAACTTAGAGGCCGTTACTTTTAAATAACCATAAGCTTTAGGCGAGCGCTCGATCAAAAATTGATCAAACTTCTTTTTTGTTACTCATGTCACCATTATCACTTGAGTATACTGTATATCACACTTATTAAAATAATAATAAAAATGTTGCAGGTTTACTCAATGTTCTGCTACCCCAGTAATGACAATAATAAATTTATTATAATCAATTATGGACAAGGTATCGGTATATTATTTAGATCCGTTAAATTTTAGACGCTTTTAAAAATTAACCAAGTGCTCTGTTACGCATGACTGTCAGATTTATCGTACAAAAAATACAAAGAGTATTTTACAAATAATTAGCGAGGGCGCCTACCATCTATCTAATAATTTGCACACTTTTCTTTAAGGAGAAGTATGACCTTTAATTGTCTACAATATTATGTAAAGAAAACATTAACCTTAGTTAATATCTCTAAGTGTATTCATATTAGATTATAATAGTCTAATTTTTTCTAAACCTTCGACAGTTAAATGCTCTTTATATCCTTAACAAGTTTGGCTACTTTACAAAAATCACTAAAATTTCCCAATTTAACCTCAATTAACTCCAATTATGGGATATTTATAAAAAAACGGAATTACTTTATCAGCTATATCCGTAAATTTTGTCACATAAAAATCTACGATATCTTCACGTTCAGAATTATACCCACAACCTAAATAACTAATTAATCTCTCCATTATAAATTTATCTCGAGATTGTTGAGTTATTTGAAACCTTAATTGTACCTGATAACCTATTGCATGACTAGCTGAATTAAACACTCTGACGGAAAAATTTCCCTCGCCACTTGTAAATCCAGCAATTCAGTCAGGGTCAGGTATTTCTTTAATAACCTTACATCTATCTATATTAAAAAGCTCAAGATTAGGAAATGCTTCTTTTAATTGATCAGTAAGACCTTTATTAACTAAAGATTTAATTGCCACTAATCTCTTTAAACCTTCAATAGTTAGATGCTGTTTATTTAGAATTAATTCATAAGCTTCTTTGAAAAGTATATAATCCGCCCACTTTTGAGTAATTAATGGGTAATTATCAAAAAATTTTATAATAGCGGACATATCTTTAATGGAGGATACTTGGAGTTCAACTGAATCTGCTCGACTTTTAGATTTATAAATTTTTCCAACGCCAAATGTGGATTGAATTAAATTTAAAATATTTTCATCTTTCAAATGTAACCCTATTTGAAAATAAAGTCTAACAGATAAAGGCATAATATTGCCTAATTCGTTGTTTCCATTATAAAGAGAAGGATTTCAAGGGTTACCTTGAAAATTTTTATTCTTAAGAATAGAAATACGGAAACAACCTTCAGCGTCTACAAACCCAGCTACTCATCAACCAGATAATTTGGTTACCTGGGATCTTGTAGTAGAATTTAAATCTCTAGAAAAGTTTAAACCTTTATTAGTTAATTTATTAACTAATTTTATGTTTCTTGTTAAAAATAAAGGAGCATCTCCTCTATGTCTGGTGTATACTATTTGTTTATTATTTGCTAAGAAGGGATTCTGACTTGATAATTCCTCTCGGAACCCATTAGAGTACACCTTAAACACAAGAAAAAAAAAAATTACCTTGTATCAACTACCGTCTACTCGTTGCTCTTTTACAGCAATATAAAGCTTGCGCCCACATATTACTGACTTAGATCCGCGATATTCCATTTCCTTTTCAGGTATCTTCTGAAGTATTACCGTACACAGGTAATTAATCTGTCCACTTATAGTTTTTCAACTAAAGTTTGGTCTCAGAAGCTTTAGGAGGTCCCCGGAATTTGATAGTTTCTCCCACATATATGATGTCCCACATCATAAGGTAGGTCTTTGAATTATGGCTGCTTCTAAGCCCATCTCCTTGTCGACTTAAATAAAAACTTTCTTAATTTCACTTAATAATAATTTCGGAACCTTAACTCTTGTTCTGGGCTGTTTCCCTTTTGACATACACAGAGATCTTGCTTATGTACTAATTAAGCAAAAATCTTCTCCCTAAATAGTTCGTATACGAACTATCCATTTAGACAACAGATTATACGATGATAATCTGGCTTAATAATTAAAGCTAAAGTAATTTTATATATTTAATAGTACATATTTGTGTGTACATACTGCCTACTTATATTCTGAAACACGATAGAGTCCTTTAATAAGACTTCCTCTATTTATTGCGTTTCGTATAGCTTGTCTTTTTACTCCTAAATACTCTCCTGCTTGAGTTAAAGTTGGAAAACTTATTACTTCATTAGTCTGAGTATTTAATACTGAAACAGCTACTCCTTCACGTTCTATTGTTTTAGCTTTTATATTAGCTAAAGCTTCAGATGAAAGAGGATTATTTTTCTTATAATTGGTTGTAGCAAGAGACAATTTGTCTTTAGTTTCTTGACTAACAACTTTACCTAAATGAGTTAAAGATAATATATCTTTATGCTCTTGGGATATCTTTTTAAGTTTAAACTTAGCTATATTTTCTGGACTATGTTTAAAACCTAACAAAGAATAAGCATGTGTTAATATATTATACTCAGGTAATAATAAATCCAAATAGTACTGTTCTCTTATAAGTAGCTCATCTGCTTTGCAATATTCTAGAATTTCTAATTTGAAATTTTCATGACCATATTTTAGTAAAGCAGTATGTATAGGTCTAGAATTTCTAGTTAATTCACTTTTTTTATAATAATCTCCTACTCTTTTAGATAAATTTAAGCCACTACCTACATAAGTATTATTGTTTAATTTATTTACTCAACGATAAATACCTGATTTATCCTTATTTTCAGAAAGAATTATATTTTTATCCAATAATGCATTGTCATAACATTTAATAGCACTTACTGCTTCATTGCTGTAAGTAGAATAATTATTTAAAAATATGTTGTTTTTTTTGACTTTTTTTATTTATGGATGTCTTTTTTTATGCCGGCAGCTTAGTGTTCGTCTCATTCCAAACATGGGTCATGAAGAAAAATAATCTTCAAGCTCATCTCTCAGATTACTAGTGTCTCCACTAGGTCCGGCTAAATAATATATTTAGCAAGCTGTTAAACATCTTCTCTTACAGTACCTTAACCTATTAACACTACTTATAAAGGGTGTCAGCCTTTATAAGTCAGTTATCCTTCGAAAGATAGTCGCCTGTCGTATTAAGTCTTTTGTAAGAGTCGGCTTATCTAAATTTTATATAAAATTACTTTATTGCCATTGCATCCTTTCGGATGAGGCTTGACTATATCTTAAGCATCAAGTTTAAATATTAACTGACACCAACCAACATCTAGTCGATGAACTGCACACCTTTTTAGGTGCTTGGCTGCGGATTGCCCATTAGTAAATACTAATCAATCATGATTTTACCATACCTCGAGTCATTACCTGAGCCATAAGACGTATTACTACTCTTACTTGGTTATGATTGCTTTAGGGTGTTCCCGCAATTTGATGGTTTATAGCAGAAGGTTCACTTCCACAAAAAGGCTGTACATACAACCTTATCATTCTATGTCTGATAATTCAAGATTCATCTTTGCCATTCCGAGTCTACATACTCACCGATAAAATCTCTACGATCCCCCGATATGTACAAAGTAAAATGTCGATTTTAAAATAAATCTGTTACAATTTATTCTAAAATTATTAACATCTTGCCTGAGATTAAGTTCTGTACCTGCTAAGATGTTACTTAAATTGCCTACTATTATAGGTTTCGCAGAAAACCAGCTATCTAGGTCAGTTTTGTCTTTCACTATACTTACCATAGTTCTTCGGATATCTATGCTACGATAACCCGTTCGGACTTTTATAATCCTGACTATAGTAAGATCACCTAGCTTCGGGTCTAACTTTAGACACTAATTCATTTTTGATCATCGGTTTAACTACGCAAATAGCTCGCATCTAATGTTAACTTGGTGACCCATTATGCAAAAGGTACGCTTTTGCCTTTATTAGCTCAAGCTGCTTATAAAACTACTATTTCAACCCGTTCCCTCACGGTACTTATTCACTGTCGCTTATGTATTATATTTAGCCTTAGAGGAAGGTTCCCCTTAATGTTTAAACAGATTTGTATCCGTTTTACTTATTAATATATAGGCTACTCTACTTTCATTCACACTAATTGTAGAATCTCGTTTGATTTCTTTTCCTGAAGCTACTAAGATATTTCAATTCGCCTTCGTTTATTATTTAATTTCTCTAAGAGTTTATATGTATACTTCTTAGTACATAACTTTTCTCATGTCACTCTTTAATACATAGCTCCTTACAGGGATCCTTAATAGTCTCTTTGTATACTTATTTATATTATATATAAATACTTTTCTATATCAAGTACATTATATTACTATTAAATTTCTGTATCGGATTATTACGATTCGAACGTAACTAGTTCCCAACCCAAATGAGATGCCTCACCTACCCGGCCCTAATCCGTTATTATAGAAATTGAATCCAGAGAATATCCGATTCGAACGGATGTGACCTATTTAGGCCAAATAAGACTCAAGCTTACCATCTTAAACCACTCGATCAATTCTCTTATAGTTATATAGATACTATATATAAATAAATTTTGCTCATTTATTTTTCAGTGCCTTATTAAAATTTAAATACTATTAAAATACGTTAAATAAAGGCGCAAGCTCTCAATTTAAAAGTAATTATGGCGGCGCAGCCGCCTTAAAAATATATATTTTAACAATACCCTTTATTTAAAATAAGTAATTCTCTCAAGACTTGAACTTGAATATCATTCTTATCAAAAAAATGCGCTTTACCTGTTAAGCTAAAGAATCTTATGTTTATTATTAAACATAAAAGGATAAAAAACTAAAATTATACCTTTCAAGGTTATAAATATAATTATTATCCTTTTCAGGCACATCGAATAATAAATTGAAAAAGTATAAATGAGAGCTTGCTATCCTGATCCGAAGGATACGGATACGCAATAAAAAAACTAAAAGATATTATCAAAGAAATCCGATAATCCTGTAATTATTGATCCTAAGATAGCTGACAATTTTCCTATCATTTTACTTGTATTATTACCACCTGATTCTGGATTTCCTACATCTGGTTCATTAGAACTTGAAGAAGTACCAAAAGGAGCTGAAGGACCTGAAGAACCAGAAGAATCATCATCATTATTTGATGATTTTTTACGTTTAGATGGATTTGTATCCTCTGTAGCAGATTCTTTACGTTTATTTTCTGTAGGACTATCAACTTTCATAATATCATCATATTTAGATTCTTTAACTTCTGCGATTTCAGATTTATAATCTTTTTTATCATCTTGAAGCCGTTCTAGCTCTTCTTTAAGATATTCTCTTATATCATCATAACTCAAGTCACCGTAACGTTCAGTTAAAAATCTTTCATCGCTATTATTATTTTTAGCACCTTCAGGTAAATTTTTAGCTTGCTCTTCAGCCCTATCTACCCGAGCTAGCTCATTTTTTATATCTTTGATATCTTTAGAAATCCGTAGATGTTGTTGGACAAGATTAGATAATTCGTATACTTCTGAATCTTCTTCTGAATCTTCTTTGGAATCTTCCTTTGAATCTTCTTTGGAATCTTCTTTAGAATCTTCCTTTGAATCTTTATTTGAACCATCCGCACAATAAAAGAAAGAATTAAGTAATTCATCATAGTAAAGGAAAATATAAAATATAAACCTAAAAATAAACAAGTTTATTACTATTTGGATATTACTAATAATATAAGTTAAGACCCTCAATAGTATACCGAAACATACAAAAAAAGCCATACCAAGTCAACGAAATGTCAATACAAAATTCCACCTTCGAATCCAAGATGATGGTTGTCGGTCAGGTGGTATGCATATATTCTTCACAAAGCTACAGCTAGGAAAGCTGTTCCTATCATTACGTGCAATCCGTGAAACCCAGTACCAAAAAAAAAACATGTACCAAAAGCACCATCACTTATTGTGAAAGATGAAACACTATATTCTAACCCTTGAAAGCCTGTAAAAATAACTGCTAATATTATAGTAGCTATAGAACCATATAAGGCTCCACTTCTTTTACCTTGAATTAAAGAGTGATGAGCGTATGTCACTGTTGCACCACTAGATAATAATATTCAACTTTAATTAACAAATTAGTAAGACAAAGTTGCCTTACTAACATAAGATTATAATCTCTAATAATACATTAGAGTACTTCCCGTACATGGTATGAAGTAATCCTTCTCTTATTACGATATTGTACTCGTTATAAAGCTCGACTGTACATTTGAACGGGCATTGCAGCCCAACCCCGGTGAACCAGTCTGTAGCGACATTTACAACTGCCGACGGTCTTCAACTAGGACGTCGTTAACCATTTTCACCTAATTTTTCTATACATCTCTAAGTAAGTTCGATTGTAATCTTCTTTTTACTTACGTTATTACATTTTCTTTTTAAAAACTCCTATTCTTTTTATTTTATATCCTTTATACTCTACTTCAGAATTAGGATTATCTAATTGTCTTTTTAAAGTATTAAATCCAACACCTATTTCTTTAGCACACTCAGCTAAATTTGGTTTTATTAATATTTCTCCTGAAGGGTTTAAAATTTCAAATACACTACTACTTGATCTTCTATGTATTAATTTTTTTGTATTAATATCTAACTCTCGTCCATCACTAAGATGCTCAATTGTTTCTTCAGCAGCTAATATATCATTGATATCCTTATTACTTATGTTTACTTTTTCTCCTGTATAATTAGAGAGTCTAAAGTTATTCATAGTCATAGACAGTTTTATTAATAAATCTTTAATTCTTTCTGTTCTATAGGCACCTAAAAAAAGCATGGCAAATAATCTTAAAATCTTTAAAATCTAAGCCTTTTTTAGATATAAATTTACTTCCTTCTAAGAAAGGTATAAAAACATTATTAAAAAAATATACATTTTTTATAGTTAATGTGGCAAGAGGTTTACTGTTATTTACAGCTTTACCTTTTCCGATAGATATGATAGAAGAACCATCTAATTTACTTACTGAGTATATATCTAAATCTAAATTATTTTTTAGATATTCTTTTATCGCATTTAAAAGATATAATTGACTTTCTGACAGTTTTATTGAAAATACAGGTTCCATAGTGTTTCTACTTAAACTAAAAGAACCATCTCCTTCAATAAATCCTAATAATCATTCTTTAGATATATTAAATTCTTGTAATATTCCAAAATTTTTTCTAGAATTGTTCATATTAATTTTTATGTCTAATATTTGATCTATCAATTCTTGAGTTAACTTGTCTTTATCATGATACAAATTATAGGCTTTTCTAAAATCTAAGTAATCAAATCTTTTAGTAGAATTAAGCAAATAAACGTCAAATATATTAATTAGTTTTAAGATATCATCTTTTTTTGTAACATTAAAATGACAAGTGTTATCGCTATAATACACATTTCCGAAACCTAACTTATCTTTAATATAATTTAATACATTTAAATCATCTAGATGTAAACCTATAGAAAATTTAAAACTAAATCCTTTAGCTAATGAAACTATCATGAAAGTTCCCTCTGCGTCAGTAAACCCCGAAAATCATTTATAGAATTCTACGTCTGGGTTATTATTTGTACTAAAATACACCTTAGATGATATAGGTTTTAATGTATTTATATAAACAGAATGAAGAGAATTAAATAATATAGAGTAGGAGTTAAAATTATTATGAATAATAAATGTATAGAGTGAGATTTCCACTCACACAGCAATATTGATAAAATCAATAGTATTAAGGTTTACTGTATTAAGTAAAGGTAATTCGAAAGGATTAACTGGTTCAATTCCTATTGGAGGTCATTGAGCTCCTAATTCTACAGTAGGAGTTAAAGCACTCGTTATTTATATACCTATGTATTTTTATATAAATAATAATTTTAATATAAGCATCTTTATGTTAATTACTATTTTCGTCTTTTATTCATTCCACCCTTTATTTCTTTTATCTCGTCTAATCCTTTTCTAGTTAAATGAGCTTTATTATTGATTAGAACTGCGGCTTTTTTAAAATCTTCATAATTTTTAGATTTTAAACTATATAATTTAAATTCTTCAAATATTGGGATAACTTTATCGCGAACATCTGAAAATTTTTCAACAATAAATTCCCCACAATCCGGTTTAGATACATATCTTCCACAATTAAAAGTAAAAATTAAACTTTCTAAGAGATCTTTATCTTTAGAGTGTTGAGATAAAATAAATCTTAATCAAACAGCTTCGCCTAATTTAGATTCAGGTGATTTTTTTAACGCTATAAAAAAACAACCTTCAGCGTCTGTGAAACCAGCCAATCAATGTAAATCTTGAATTTTCGTTTCATTAATTTTCGGTAGTAATGCAGGTTCTAAATCTGAAAAAGCTAAACTTAAAGTATCAGATATTTCCTTAATCCCCCGAAGGGGGATAGCAAGCGATCCATTAAGCGTAATTAATTGATATTATTCTTTTTAGCCCTTCTAAAGTTAAATGTTTCCCCTCTTTCATTAAATCTATGACTTCTTTAAAAAGTAGAAAATCGGATTGTTTACGGGTTAATAAAGGGTATAAATCGAAATGGTTATTAATTAAATTTAAATCTTTTAAACCAGATACTCTATATTGAACAGATTCTACACCCAATTTTGTAATATGCCCTACCCTAAAAAACAATTTAATTTGCTTTAATAAGGCAAGATCTTTTTCATGTACACCTATTTGGAATATAGCTTTTATTCTATAACCTGTTTTATATCTAGAGTCTGAACTAATTCCTACGAAAAAGCATCCTTCTCCGTCAGTAAATCCTGTGACATAATTAGGATTTAATTTATCTGTTGTATTATGTACCGATGAAGCTTTAGTAGAAAATAAAGATCTTTGAATTATTCAATAATTTCAATATTTATTAACCTTAATTGTATTAACATTTCTTATTCAATGATTATAAACCAAGTTTCCTTGGCACTTAGAGCACACCTTACAATATTCGAAGAATATTGAGGAACCGTCTGCTCGTTGCTCTTTTACAGATATATGGCTATCTGATTTAGATCCGCGATAACCCATTCCTTGTATTAAACCAAGAATCTTTAATGATTTTACTATACCCTCAACCATTAACGAGGCCGCTATTAATCTTTCAACTAACAGTTTAGTTATTAAAGCTTTAGGGTGTCCCCGGAATTTGGTTCCTATTCACAGATTGCTTTTTCTATGAAAGAATGCTCAGAAAATAGCTAAGAAGAATAAAGCTTCTGAAACTAAAATAAAATTACTCCTAAATTTAACCCCTTCTGGACTGCGAGGGTATGATTACCTAAAAAAGTACCCTCACTAATTATATCTCTAAATCAGAATGACATAGAAAATACTAACAACAATAGAGCTAAAAAAAAACGTTATAAGCATTACTAAAACTATGCATAGATAATGCACCACTAACAGTTAAAATAAACAAACTAAAACTTGTGTAAAATGGTCATGGTGAAGGAGATACTAAATGAAATGGATGATTTTGAAAATTACTCCTTACTATTTGAGTCATTTACCATTATATATTAATAAATTAAAAGCATACAAAGTATATAATTAAAATTTTTAAATAACAAATCGTGGCGCCCTCCTTTCATTTATGATGGAGACGATGAATAAAAATTTTTAAAGAAAGAATAAAAATTAACTTACCCCCTTTAAGAAATAGGTGACTCGAACACCCAACCCTCCGTGTGTAAGACGGCTGCTCTACCTTTGAGCTAATTTCTTTTATATTTAAAAAATTTTTCGCCTTTCCCCCCCTACGAAGTACGAAGTACCGAAGGACCCCTAAAAATATTATGCGCCGGGTCTTTTTGTCTTTTTGTCTTTTTGTCTTTTTGTCTTTTTGTCTTTTTAGTCTTTTTGGGGATAGCTTGCTATCCTGATCCGAAGGATACGGATACAGAAAACCTGGTTATGGGTGTAGGCTAGAGAGTTTAGGTAAATTAGCGGTAGCGTCCGTAGAATAAGACCGTTTAGCTGGAGTACCTACCTTATTAAATTTAGTTTGTAAGCTACCTGTTATTACTCGATTATGTTGATTGATTAGGTTGTTTTATTGTTATTACAATAGACCTACATCCACTAATAATAATATAAAGCTAGTTAATATAAGTCATATATTATAATTTGTATACATGATATTACCTATACTAGTTATATCACTGTTTTCTATTAAATTACCATCTCATATATTACTTGTTACAAAGTGTATATTCTCACTATATGTATTTATATTTATTTTTATTATTTTGATTTAATGATATGTTATATAAAATATTATTTAAATTAGAATAATTATTAAATATAGCAATATTATAAGGTAATAATTGAAATAGAGGATAATTAAAAGATACCGCTATAGCTATCGCTAGAGGTATACTATTACTAGTATTACTTTGCAATTCACTTATTCTAATATTTATTAACATTAAAATAAATAAAAACAATATAGATCAATTCTAATTAACTAAGATAAATTTAGCAATTATTAATGCTAAATTTATCCAGGAGTTCCTACCATAGATGTAAATGGTAAATCCTATACTTAATCTTTTTTATATTTACTTTTAGCGCCCTTTCCTTAAAAGAGATATAGGCGACGTATTTTGCTACTTATACAAAAAATAAATAAAGAAAAATACAAGATTGTCCTTCCTCCTTATGATGCTTATAAAACATTCATTATAGAATCCGACTGTACATTTAGACAGGTTTTCCAACCCAGCCTTAGTGAACCAGTCTGTAGCGACATTTATAAACTGCCGACGGTCTTTGATCAGGATATCGTTAACCGTTTTCACTCAAATTTTCTACAAGTTTAGGTTAGTACGATTATAATCTTCTTTCTAACCTATTTTTTAATTCTTCTATTTTGCATCTTCTTTTTTATTCTATTTTAATTAAGGGTCACCTCTGAAGGAGGTTATATTAATTATAAAATACAGCTACTCTTCTAATCTTGCTATCTTTAATAGTAGTGAAATCTCCTTCTCTAGATAAACAATTTAAGTATTTTCTTACTGTTCTAAAATCTACATCTAAAATTAAACCTGCATTGTTTAAAGTCGAAGCTAATTTTATTTCCCCGTTATTTTTAATTATTTCATAAACACAATTTGTTCAACGTATATTTATTTCTTTTTCAGTAATAATATCTACCTGACGTCCATCACTTAGGTGTACTATAGTTTTTGTTGCATTGATTATTTTATCCAATAACCCTTCAGGTAACTCTAATACTTTAACTGATTCTGAATTAGTAGACAATCTGTAATTATTCATAGTATATGATAACGTTAAGATACAGTCTTTAACCTCTTTATTTCTGTGACCTCCATTATAAATAGCATGGCTAATAATTTTAAAGTCATTGAAATCTAACCCTTTTTTAGTAATAAAATACATAGAATTCAAAAAAGGTATAAAAAAATTTACTATTACATTAGTATTTGTAATTTTTAGTTTTACTAATGCCTTACTATTATTTCTACTTTTTTCTTCAATTATTGTAATTACTGAAGAATTTTTTAATTTAAAGATAGAATACATATCAAACCCTAGATTATTTTCTAAAAATTCTTGAATTTTTTCTATAACTGGATATTGTACTTCAGTTAGTGTAAGTATAAAAGAAGGTTGAAATTTATGTCTATCTAAATAAAAAGAACCTTCACCTTCAATAAGTCCTAATAATCAATAACTAGATATAACTATTTTATGATCACTAGGATAAGTGAAATCCTTTCTATTAGCATTCATACCATTTTTTATTTCTACTAATTTATCCCAAAAAATTTTTTTATTTTTTGTGATATTTTCATTATATAATTGGAAAGCTTTTTTAAATTCTAGATAGTCAAGATATTTAGTTGTATTTAAATTATATTTATCAAATATTGATATTAATTTTTCAATATCTTTTTTATGTATAACTGTAAATTTACAACTATTACCATATTCTGATATATTATTACCTATATTTAATTTACTTTTAATATATTTCAAAGTATTTATATCATCAATATGTAATTCAATAATAAATCTAAAACTAGCCCCTGTAATATTACCATTTTTATCTTTTTGAAATACTATAGTAAAATTAGATTCTCCGTCAGAAAACCCTACAAACCATCTGATAAAATTTTCAGATTCTAAATCTGTGCATGCTAAAGTAGAATAAAAGTTTTTTGCTTCAGATTTAACCTTTACACCTGAATAGTAATTATGATAAGGAATTGAAGATATTTGAGTATTAAAAGAAGAAGAAGGATAAGTAAGAACTAACCCTTCGTAAAATTTAATTAGAATTAAAAACACTTTGTAGAGTTGGATTTGAACCAACGCGGCATATTTCATACTCTTTTTTACCGCACCTATATAAACAATTAAATAAGCCAAACCTATAAAACTTAAACCTAACATTATTAAATAACAGGATATACTAGCAAATAAACCTATTAAAAATAATACTGACACAATAGGATTCTTACTTATAATAACAAATATACCACATAAAATTGCGGATAATGATATAATATCCAATATATCTGCTTTATAACCATCTGTGTAAGTTTCATATAAAATAAATAAATTCTTCATATTTATAGTTATAAATGTAATCATATTACCTTCGTAAAGGAAAAATCCAAGAGTACTCAGACTTGAACTGAGAATTTGAAGGTTGAAGCTTCCTATTTTACCCTTAAACTATACTCTTATAAAAGCATATTTATTGCGGAAGAAGCGGGATTCGAACCCGCAAATGCACGAAACACAATATTTAGCAAATATCTTACCTTGCCTATGGATACTCTTCCTAAAATATATTAACGAATTAGGAGGGTCTCGAACCCTCATCTTCCCTCGTGACAGGAGGGTCCTTTACCAATTAAGCTACTAATTCTTAATACGCTGCACCCTAGAACCTCGTGAAAAAAGAACCTACTATAAATTATAAAAGTGAAGATTTAAACGAAGATAAATAACTTGCATAGTATCTTACAACTAATGGGGATCGAACCCATAAATTCCGTTTGGAAGACGGTCATCTTACCAATTAAATGATAGTTGTTTAGATTGATTTAGGATATACGAGATTCGAACTCACATACTGATGATTAAAAGTCACATACATTACCTTTATGTTAATATCCCTTAATTTTTATTAAGTATTATACGCCTCTAAGGTGAATCGAACCCCTATCATGATCCTTCTTTTCGGATTATTAACAACTACCTTAACAATGTAACTAATTAATACCTTAGCGAGAATCTTAAGGATAAAAATACCCACTGAATTGTACGTTAAATAAAAACATAAATATTACTACGCCCTCAAGATGAATCGAACATCTATGGTGGCGCAAGCTCTTGATACTTTATATGAACGTCTCTAAGATGACTCGAACATCTACTTTCAGTATTAACAGTACTGCGCTCTACCAATTGAGCTACAGAGACTTTATTATTCTTTAATATATTATTATCTTATATGTTTTATGACTCCTATGAAAAACGAAAAAGTAATATATCTTAGCGGAGCTACCCAGCACGAGCTCCGTTATGTGTAAGGAAAATATTTTTTTAATTTACTACTACTATAACCATAACTAGATCTGACATAGAAGGCTTACTTTATAAGGCACACATGGGGTTTACCATACCCCCTTAGAGTGGGGCCTGCCCCCTCTCTTTAACAGGGGGAACATAAGTGTCATACATAATTTTATTTAACCAAGCAAATCCTGACCTGACTGATATATGAGCAACCTAACAGAAAATCACAACTACTAATCCTTAACCTTTGAATAATTAAGACGAACAGATCTACCTTCCAATAGGAAGCTTTTACCTCTAAGGGCTCGATTATTTACAGTGGAACGAGCTAATTTTAAAAACTTCGCACAATCAGAGATAGAACTAAAAGATTTAATTGTTGCAGACGATACAACATCTAATAATTGTATTGAAACTGCTTCATTGTCTACTTTGAATCTATCTAAAGATTTAATAAACAACTTTCCATTCTTAATTACATAGTTTGAAGGTAGGTTTAATAATTCTCCTACTTCCTTTTCATAGGATATTTTTTGAATTTGAGGTAAATAAGTAGATAAACGGTAATTATTCATTTGACTAGATATTATTTCAATTAAATTCACACCTTCTGGAAGATAATGGAAACCTTTAGTAATGATAGCTAATATTAATTTTCAATCACAGTAATCTAAATACTTCTTACTCCTTCAATTTAAATTATCCAGTAAAGGAACTATAACTACATTTAAATAAAAAGTATTACAAACACTAAGATTACATAAACCATGACTTTCGCTTATAAAAACCCAGTCTCTTGAAGAATCCTTCGCTAAGGTATTTCTTAATAATTCTAACTCCGGTATTTCCTCAACGACACTATTTATTTGACTATATGATTGTAAGAATTCGGCTATAGCTTCTAATAAATCTTTATTCCCTTTTTGAATTAGATTAAAATTGGCTTCTTTACTTAAACTTTTATAACTGAAAGACCCATCACCTTCAATAAAACCAAGTAACCAGTAAGGAGTTATACTAAACTTATGCTCCTTAGGCATAGTAAAATCTATTCTTTTGGAATTCATACCTGATCTTAAATTTTCAATTTCTTCCACTAACTCTACACGACAGTCCTTACCTCAATTAATATAAAAAAGGTATGCCTCACGGAATACTAAGAAATTTAAATGTTTAGTAGTGTTTAAATTAAACCTAGAAAATAATTCAATCAAGGTAGCTATTTCATCGTTAGCTATTACATTGTAAGTAACGACATTTTCTTTGATATTAAGTCTTACTTTACCTATACGTAAATTATCATAAATGTATTCTAATACTGCTTTATCATCAATATGCAAACCAATACTAAACCTAAACTCAAAAGAATTACCCGCCCTCGCCTTTTATAAATATGGAAACAACCCTCTGCATCTACAAACCCTCTAAACCACTCAATAAATTCAGGAGACAAAAAAATATTCTTAATCTTAAATTCTTTATTTGTCGTCGAAGCCGCAGTGCAAGCTCGTGTAGAATATTTTCTAGTCCCATTAAAAGAAGCTATGCTAAATTGACTCCTACTTATATCTGCTTTTCAAAAACACAATATGGATTTAGCAAACAACAACATAGCAAATAAAAACCTAGGTACACCATAATCCATACCAAGGCTCCCTTTTGTTCCTCGCGTTAAAAGAGTAATGTTCGCAATATTTTTTATTTTTATAACTCATTTTTTCATTACATAAAATAGGATTCGAACCTATAAAAATCTACTCTGGATAAGAAATATCCTTTTCAATTCTTGAACCTTAAATCTTTATATTTAACTTTTTATCTTAGCATCCTTTCTAACTTTGCTACGCATGTTTACCATAATAAAAAAAATATATACTTTTCACAAAAATAAAAACTTTTATATTATTATAAATTCTTAGCTCAATAAGTATAGAGATAGGTATTAACAGTGCAATGCTCTACCGTTGAGCTATGAGGGCTAATAATTATTTCTGATTCAGGAATAACTAAAATACTCTACACAATATGTAAACCAAAACTAAACCTAAATTCAAAAGCATTTCCGGATCTTTGGGGGGTAACCTGGAAGCAACCTTCAGCTCAGCGTCAGTGAAACCTATAAATCCTTCTAAAAATTCGCTAGAAAGTTGAAGTTGCTCCTCTTTATTCACTTCTATATCTTTATTATAAACTTCTAACCTTTCAACTAAATCATTAAATTTTGAATAACTATAAAGATAGTTATTTTAGCTACATAATCTGGTAATAAAGCACCATTACTTGGAATAAATATAAAATACTCAAAAAAAAAAAAATAAATTTAATCGGCGGAGCCGTCGCTTGCGCCATCTTTAATAGCATGGATTTAGCCAAATATAGCCAAGGTAGACCATGGTCCCCATCACGACTCCCTTTTGTTCCTAACATTAAAAGAGTAAAGTTCGCATAAAAATTCTTAATCATGTTTTTCATTAAAGAAGGTAGGACTCGAACCTACAAAAATTTCAATAAAATTTTACAAGATTTAAATTTTATGACACCTATGTCCGTCAATTATTAGAAATTTTTAATGATTTAAGGTTACTTTTTTTTTTTTTACTCGCATAAATTATAAAAAATTTAACACTTAGCATAATTACAAAATTGATAAAACATTACTTAAAACTTTTAGTTAAGATATTTAACTTAGGCCATAAGAGCAGAGATATTAACAGTATCCTGCTCTACCTTTGAGCTATAGAGACTAAACTTTAGGAAGAAAAGGACTCGAACCTTCGACAGCTAATAGCTACTGAGTTTACAGCTCAGCCCGTCATACCAACAAACGGAACCTTCCTTTTTATTATTATTTTGTTAAAATTTATGAATCCCGGGCAACTTCCACTACCCGAACCGTATTTCGACTTAACACTAATCAGAGTCGCGCATACGAAGAATCCTACTATAAAAACCTAAATCCTATCATTCACTTAATTATAATAGAAGAGCAAACTTATTGCACCAACTCCTTTCAGCATGTGACGAGTGGTTAGTACCAATCCGAAGATTATTCACCGTGACATGGTGATTCACGATTACTAGCAATTTCTTATTCATGCAGCCGAATTTCAGGCTACAATTCATTTCCCATATTTTATCCTATTTTTTGAGATTAGCTCAAATTCGCATTTTTGCTTCTCTTTGTCTCAATTTGTCAATTTTATCATAAAGCAAATTAAAAAAATATACCGATACTACTATCTTTATAATAATTAGCTAAAAAAGAATTAATCTAGGAGATTAGCTAGATCTTCCTCGGTTAATTCCGGTCTTTAACTTAAATATATTTTCTAATCCTTCTCTTGTAAGATGACCTTTATTTTTTACTACTTCACCTGCTCTACATCAATCTTCAAAATCTAAAAATTTCACTCCTAGTATTTTATGTTTTAGGAAAAATGGTATGATCAACTCTTGAATATCAGAAAATTTCGTTACATTAAAATTAACCTTACTTCCATTATGCTTTTCATTTACCACTAATCTTCCACACCCTAAGTAAGAAACTAAACTTCTAATAAGTTCTATATCTCTTTCATTTTGAGTAATTTGGAAAGATAATTGTACACCGTATCCCAATTTAGCATTACGATTAACGCTTGTCTTAATCATGAAACAACCCTCACCACTTGTAAAACCAGCTACTCACTGAGGATCAGGAATTTTGCTTTCTACGGTTGGTCTAGAAATAGGCACAATATTAGTAAAACTTACTTTTAATTCATCTGATAATAAACCTCTATTCATAGAAGCTTTTATTCCTACAATTTTTTCTATAAATTCTTCTTTTGTCATATTTTTTTTAGAATTTATTAAATTAATAGCTTCTTTAAAAAGAAGATAATCAGAATACTTCTGAGTTATTAAAGGATACTTATCAAAATGAGGTATAACTCTATCATTTATTTGGTTTATTGAGCTTATGGTATACTGATAACTTTCTTTACCATGTTTATTTATACCACCTGCCCCTCCGAAATAATCTTGAATTTGTTTCATTAGCTCTAAATCTTTTTTATGAAGAGAAATATCAAATCTAGCTTCGACGTATCAAGAGCCATTTCTATTTCTAACTTGTATTAAAAAACACCCTTCAGCATCTGTAAATCCGGACACAAATCAAGGATTTATCGGAACAATGAAGGGTAATTTTGTAGAAGTATAAAGAAAGGTTGGTATACTAGACTTGAGGATAGTAGCACTATGATAATATTTATATCCGGTAATTTGCTTCTTAGAAAGGACATTGATTCTAGGGCTCCTCTCAGAGCCTATCAGAGTACACCTTAACACTAAATCTTTACTATTTTGTTTAGTGTAACCACCGTCTACTCGTTGCTCTTTTACAATAACAGATTCTTCTTGATCGATGGGTATTAGATCTGTTATTGACTTAGATCCGCGATATTCCATTACTTTTTCAAGTATATCTTGCATTATTACCATACACAGGTAATTAATCTGTCCACTTATAATTTTTAGACTATAGCTTGGTAGCAAGAGCTTTAGGAGGTCCCCGGAGTTTGATGGTTTGTCCCATCTAATCGGTATCCTACACCGACCGATAGGAGAACTGCAGCACGTCTATAGCCCACAATATTAAGGCCATGATGACTTGTCTTATTCCCCTTTATCCTAACCATTGTGACAGGGTTAGAAATGCTCTATTACTAGTAATTTATAAATAAAGCCAGGGTATTCGTTAATTACACGGACGGATCCGCAGTTTCACAACATTAACTGAAAACAGCCGTGCAACGCTTGTTAAACTAATTTCTTAGAACTTGCTATAAAAATATAACAAATTATTCAAATTGTGGTAAGGTTTTTCGTGGATCATCGAATTAAATAGTTAAGATAGGTAGATCTTCTCAGATTTTCCCCCTTTAAGAACCGTACGTGCAACTTTCATCGCATACGGCTCAAGCATAAATTTTTTAAAGGAGACATACTCCAAACAAAAATAAATAGAAGTTATACTTACTAAATTCTTTTGTCAATTTACACCGTTTGTTAAGTTAGCGATATTAAGATACTAAACTAAATTTATAGTCATCGCTTCGCGACGGAATCTTAATAAGCTTAAATGTAAGTTAAGTTATACTACTACACGTTACTATGATTTATCGTTATTTATACGACCAGTATTCATTCCAGCTTTAATTACTCTAATTCTATTTAATCCCTCTTCAGTTAAATGACCCTTAGTTTCCATAATTTTGAAAGCTTCATTAAAATCCTTTAAATTTAAAAGTTTAGACCCGAGTAAAGGGTACTCAACGAAGAAAGTCAGAATTTTACTTTCTATATCTTTTATAGAAGTTACGGTAAAATCCGCAGCAAATCCTGCTCTTTTTTCAACTCTACCACAATCTAAGAAATCTTTAATTAATTGTAATAATTTTATATCCCTAGAGTGTTGAGTTATTTTAAATACCAACTGTACAGCTCAACCTGTTTTAGATTTAGGTGATTTGCTTATACTAATAAAGAAGCAAGACTCTCCTTCACAAAATCCCGCCAATCAGGCCGGATTTGGAATAAAAGTAGGATTAAATTTAGGTCTTTCAACAGGTACAACCTTGAAGGTATCTGAGAATTTTTTTGGTAAACCAAGATTCAAGGAAGCTTTCAGATTAATTATTTCTTGTAAACCGTTTAATGTAAGATGTTCCTTTCTGTTGATAATTTGAAGAATATTCACAAATAATTCAAAGTCCACTCTTTTTTGTGTGAGTAATGGATATTTTTGAAAATGAGGTAGGACAAAATTAATTAATTCTTCTATACTTGACACTTTATACTTATAAGTATTATCTTGGGGGTTATAATATATGTTACCCACATTACCTAGAGTTTCTTGTAAAAGATTCAATAACAATCTATCTTTTACGTTTAAAGCTAATTCAAACGAAACTAAGATGAAATAACCTAATTTTCGACTATCATCTTTTACAATATGAACAACAAAGCTACCTTCTGCGTCGACTAATCCCGTAATGAATCAAGGATTTGTTAAGGAACGCTCTACTGTATGCAAACTACGAATAAATAGTAGTTTAGGCTTACTCATTGGACTTACAAGGTGGCCAAGCCCCCTTGTACGAATTCCAGACTTTACTTGAGTAGAAGTCGATTTAGTATGGTGTGGACCTACATCAGTTAAGATAACTGATACAACGACTAACAATAAAAAAATTATTATTAATGAAGATAACATTTATATTACTTATTATAAAAAAAAACTTTCTTAATGATTAAATTAAAATCACGTCAATTGTAAACAATTACAAGACAAACATTAAAATATGAATTGATACCTAAAGATATAAAAATATCTTTATAATAAATTTAAATTATAAGAAATATCTCAAAACTAGATAAAAAACAAGATGCTAAAAAGAAAATACCTTACCCTGCAAGGTAGGACACTGAAATCATATTAAAGATGATATTATATTTAGATTAAATAAGAAAGTCTCTCACTTTACCTCTGGGATAAGCGCAATCTATAACGTAGGATGTGCGATCTTCATAATTAGCCCTCATTTTCTATCTTTAGAAATTTAAGACTTTCCCTTAGAGTCTCATGCTATGTAACTGTACGTAAATATAACATTATTAGCGTCAAGCAAATAACGACGCTTTAACATTTAAACCTTTATCTTTTCCTAGATTAGGTTATACACCATCTAGGATAAGCATTTGCTTTTTTAACTTCTCCTTTCCCCCTTACCTGTTATAGCTACTTCAATCTCCTTAGATCTTATAAGTTACCTCTTTAATGAAAAAAACATTCTAAAAATTTATTTATATTTCATTACTGAAGACAAGGGGGTTACCAAGTTCATATATTAACACTAATTACGTAAGATTTAGGAAAGTAGCTTTACTTCGGTGGAAATATGATTTCTCAAATAGATTAGTATGTCAAATCTATTATCTTCCACTATATATAAATATACCAGCACGAAGCGTCTTGGCTACTTTGACTTTCGCTTTCCATGTCTTACTTACACTAGCTCCTGAAAGGAAAATAATTACCTTATGGTTTTATCTCCTTGCATTATCATTTAAGATAGGCTACATTGTCCCTAGAGCTTCACACAAATTATTACTACTTTGCATGTCTAGGTAGTGTTAGATGGAGAAAACATCTAGTGGAATTACACCACATTGTTAATATACGCTTCTTGTCGCACACATACTTCACTGCTGGTGTCAGAAACGGTCTAGTGATTCAATTCTGATTAACTAAGGGTTTTTATTACCGTGAAGATAACTATCCACCGTACGTAGTTTTTATTTTACTTAATAAATAAAATATGGATTATCCTTCCCCTTTATGATATCGTACTCATTACAGAATCCGACTGTACATTTGGACGGACATTGCAGCCCAACCCCGGTGATCCAGTCTGTAGCGACATTTACAACTGCCGACGGTCTCCTACTAGGATGTCATTAACCGTTTTCACCTAATTTTTCTATAAAACCTAGAAATTGTACGGTTGTAACCTTCCCTCAACTTCTTTTTATTTATTTAATTTAATAGCTTGCGCAGACATAAAAACAGGAATTCTCTTTACTTCAAAATTTGGAAGTTTTACAGATTCAGATTGACTTTCATCTAATGATTTTTTTAAACTTCTAAAACCAACGTTTACCTTACTTAATGTTTCTTTTAGTGTATCAACTAATAAAATTTCACCATTTGATAATGTTATTTCATAAATACAATTCCTAAAAGAAGGTAAAGGTTTATTAGTTTTTTTGTCTATAATACGTCCATCGCTAAGATATTCAAATATAGCTTCAGCATTGATAATTTTTTCAATTTCCTCTTCACTTAATCATACGACAGGTTTTGTATTACTAGACAATCTAAAGTTATTCATATTATAAGTTAATCCTAAAATTAATGATCTAATTTCTTCTATTTTATGTGAACCTTTATACACTGCATTACAGATTATTTTGAAACTTCAAAAATCTTTACCTTTTTTACTAATGAAAACCATATTTTCAATAAAAGGAAGGAAATAGTTATTTAAAATAAAAATATTCTTTATTGTAAATATAACTGTTGGTTTCCCTAATCTAGATTTTTGTTTATTTATTGAGATGGCTGAAGAATTTTTCAACTTAAAAAGAGAATATTTATCAAATCCTAAATTTTTTTCTAGAAATTCTTTAACTTTTAATAAAACAGGGTATTGTTCCTCTGACAATTCAATAGAAAATACTGGCTCTATATCTGTTCTAGATATAAAGAAAGACCCATCTCCTTCAATAAACCCTAATAGTCAATATTTAGTTATATTTATTTTTCCTTCGTAATCTTCAGATGTTACTATTTTACGGTTTTTGTTAATATTACCTTTAAGCTCTAATATATTTTTATTAGATCTTTAGATTTAGCAATCTTAGTATTACTAGGTCTTTCGTGGTAAAGTATGAAAGCATCTTTAAATTTTAAATAGTCTAAGTATTTAGTAGTATTAAGGTTAAATTTATCAAAAATAGAGATTAATTTATAAACACCTTGTTTATCTGATATGGTGAATATACATTTATCTTTATATACTCTAATATTACCTAACTCTAATTTATTTTTAATAAACTCTAAAGTATGTAAGTCATCAATGTGCAACTCAATTGTAAACATAAATGAAAATTTACTAATATTTCCATTTTTGTCTAATACTTTATGAATAATAAAACTTGACTCTGCATCTGAGAAACCCACAAATCATTGTTGAAATATTTGAGAATCGGAATAAAACCCTAAAACAGCAAATTCATCTAAGTAACCATGGCTAGATAACATTATTTTTTTTTTCATCATTTTCATTTCTTATATTTATATTAATTTATACTATTTTTTATACGAGCTAGTATATACTCGGTAGAATATTCACAAGGTCTTCTACAAACCTTGAAGTATATTTGCTTTCAAAGATTAGTAAACCACTTTTACTTTTATTAATAATACCAGATATAATTAATAAAGGGGTATTACCAAATTTTCATACTTGTTTTTAAAACTATTACGTTAAATAGAATAGAAAGCGTAATATATAATATTACCTCTCTGTAAGCACTCTCTCCAAATATGTTTACTCGCAATAGTGACTTCGCCCTAACTTATAACTTTTACTCTATAAATCAAAATTAAGATCCTTTTACTACAACACATTTAGGTTAACTTCCCTTCCTAGTTCCCCGCCAAGATGTTACTACCAGTTGAGACCTTTACTATCTTCTTCTGATAACTAATGTGTATATAAGAGTCGGATTTCAAGTAGTCTATTACCTTTGTCTTAGGTCGTATGCGTTACTACCCCTCATCAAGTTTTATGCTCAAACTCCTTGAGGCCAATCACGTTCACTATTTCATTGGTTAATGACTGCTATAGTATAACTTCTAAACTTTACATAGAAAAATTAGTTTAAATTTAAATTATATTTCAGTAGTACCAAAGATCCGGTACATCTTATAATAGTAAAACGTTAAAAGTTAGCTTCACTTTTATACTAGTGAATTCTAGTTCTGGGTTTTCTGTTATTACATTCGAGTCTTACCATAGTAAAACTGAAAGTACTAATAAATATAAAAACACGAAGAACATTAAAAGTTTTTGTTCCTAGACATACTTGATTTAGAATATTAATAAGCTAATTTTTAGTAACTCCTATAATATTTTAAAATGTCCTAATCTAAACAAAAATTAATTTTATAGAGTTGGAGTTGAACCAACACTGGAAGATTATTTATTTTTTTAGTGGCTAAAATAATTTCACGCTTTTCAGTTCCTGTGTTGCCACACTACTCTTGAGGTGAAATGCTTACACTTTCATTTATAGACTAAGTTCTTATACCTAACCTATGGCATTCATCATTGTCTGCAAAGACTACTGGGGTACCTAATCCTGTTAGTTCTCTGTGCCTTCGTCCTTCAACGTCAGTTTTTACATAAAAGGTTGCCTTCGCCTTTATCAGTCCCTGAGGTATCAACAAATTTCATCTCTACACCTTAAGTACTACCTCCTCGTATAAAACTCTAGTAAAAGTGTCCCTTTATAAAGGATATAAATTTACCGTCTAAGTACCCTTTAAACCTATTTAAGATGAATAACACTAGCCTCTTACGTATTACCGCGACTGCTGGCACGTAATTAGTCAAGGCATCAATCTGTATATCGTCATTATCAATAATACTTTTAGAATTTCATTCGATATATCAATTTATAGTTCCCTTTTGGGACTACATTCCTCAAAGTTGCCAGTTCAGCCGCTAGGCCATTGACCAAAATTCCTCACTGCTGTACTCGCTTGCCTTGGGGTTTTTTCAGACCCAATGTGGTCGATCAACCTTTCAGCTTCGACTACGAGAATTAAGGCTTGTTAAGTAATCACCTTAACAACTACCTATCTCGACGATATTTCCTTAAGTCCTCTTAAAGCGGCGATTAATACACCATTTTTGTTATTATGAGGGATCTTTCCCCCTCTTTAAGGTAGGCCGGATATCTATACTCACCTGTACACCACTTTTAATAAAATTACTCATTAAATTAAACGTTCGATTAGCATGTGTCAAGCATTTTGACAGCGTTCAATCAGAGCCATCACCAAACTCACCCTATCATAAAACTCAGCGCCGAACTTTGTTACGGCGACGATGGTAAATCCATCACTATAAATTTTTTGTGAAAAATATTTTTTATATTAATTTGAATAAATTTAAGCTATTTCTTGTTAATTATATCTAACTAAATTACTGTTTTATGTAGGCTTTGCAAAGTCCGCAATTAAGTTATATATTGTGATAATGCTATCTATTAATTTATTATATTTTCTATTTAATACCTAAACCCTTCACTTAAAGTAAATTCATATATACAGACATATTGTAAACAATAACTTTCCTTAAACTTTTTTTTTTAGTTTATTATTATCTCGAAAACAAAATTTTTAGTATATAAAATTTTTACTTATATATTACCCTTATAATTAAAAAAGGTAAGAGTTCTTATCTTTGATAATATCTAGGAGTTTTTATTAGCTTGCTAGTTAACCCTCAGACACCCTGCTTCTATAAACCCCTGCCATTATAGGATGGGTTGCAAACGATGAAAACTCTAAACTAGGTTAATATACCACTATCACTTTTTTGCGATATAAGACGTAATGAATACCAGACGGGTATTATTATAATCCTGCTACCAAAAGAACAATAAATAGAGAAAAGGCAAATGAAAAAAAATAATTTGATGAAGTACTGGTATATCGTCAGCTAAACTGTAATACATAACTGCACTTCTATACTAAGGGATAACTATTACTTCAGTAATCTCTATTATAATTATTAATATAAATACCGCTATTCTCATTCTAGATTCGAACTAAAATCAGGATATCCGAAGTATCCTACTCTACCGTTGAGCTAATGAGAATTTGTTATTAAATTTTTTTTTTTAATAATAATATCTGCATATTAATACAACACCAAATAAGGATTATAAAATATAACCTGATATTATATTTAAAGAGATTTTTCTATCCTCCGGATATTAAATTTTTAATTTAAAACAATAAATTTAAACTACACCTTACAATATGTAATATTAATTTCCGTTTAAAACTTCCTTTAATAATATTATCAACATTTTAATTATGTAATTTAATGTAGATCTAATCCATCCTTTATATAACCAGAAGATAAAAAACACAAAAACTTGCGCTTGAATAAACGCAATACTCAACACCAAACCTGAGAAAGCAATAATAAATGACAAAGGGAGAGCTTGTGCCTCAAAAAAAAAAAGTTTAATAACAAAGATAAAACAAAAGTGGTCCTTCGGTCCTTCGGTCCTTCGGTCCTTCGGATCGTAGCACCCAAATTTTTTACACTTCTACCGATTATAAAGTAAAACCCACTAATATCTTTAATTACGTGTGACGGGGAAAAGGAGTAAACCTATGATAATAAGTTATAACCTATTATCTTTTTAATGTACTTAAATATTCCTCTAAACCTATAATAACTCTATTAATCATATCTCTAGTTCTTTGTGCGTTACCACACATCACTGATAATATAGGAATCGTATTTTTTACACCCTTTCTTCCTATTTTTTTTTTATCATATAATCTTATATGTCCATCCGCATTATGTAAGAGTAAACCATCCCTATCATAATAATTTGTTAGGTTTCTTAGAACTAAAGCATTTGATATTATTAAAGAAAGATCATTATAAATTGCATCATAATATCAAGCATCATTTGGATTATCGTAATATATTCTATTAACATTATTACTATTCTCACGTAGTCTCTTAGATAGTGCATTATCTAATTCCTGTATATAATTTAAATCCTCACTTGAAGTAATTGAAAAATTAATTATAGCTTCTAAATCTACATCTAATACATAGGACCCTGATTCGGTTAATTGCTCTAACCTACGGGCCATTATTCTTAAAGTAATAAGTATATAATCAAGTTCTACTGCTCCTATACCTGATTCTTTAAATAGATCATAAAAGGTTAGATCGAGCCTTACCAAGTCTTTATAATGTTCTCTATTATTCTTTCTATTATTATTATTATCATTAGGGTCATCCCCTCCGCTACCACCTGGGGCTGTTCACCCTGCACTTAAACCACTTACTCCTGAGATTTGCGTTCCTGATTTATTAGAATAACCCTGGGCATTACTACTGGAAGATCCTCTATTACTACTATAATATCCTCCATTATCTGCATAACTTTTGATATATAATTTTAATTTATTAATAGATATCTCAGCTAATTTATATAGCATTAGTTCAAAGGCATATCCAATAAAAATCAAAATACTAATAATTAAAAAACCTATCAGGATTTTGAATTGGAAAGAGGAGGGATTAATTCCTATTATAGGATGTAAATTAAGATGTAGATGATTATCTAATGAAAAACCATTATTACTAGAATATACCATAGGTTGGATCACCTCAGTTTTAACTGAGATCATCTTAGCTTCAGGCAGGGCCACATTAAATTTAGGTATGGGCGCCTTAAGTCCTGAGGTTTGAAATTTCAAATCAAAACCATTTGTCAAAGATGATATGAGTTTACTTATGTAATCATAACAATCTATATCATTAAAAGAAGGAATATTACAGTTATAAATATATTTATAACTTTTATTTAATATTTTAACACTAATATAAAAATCAAACATACCCGCTGATAGTTGTGTACTTTTACTGTAAGTATTATATTTTGCATTCCTTATTATAGAACACAGGTAATAAGCTTTAAATTTATTGCAAAGAGATAAAAATTTTTTCATTTTTACCGGATTATGGACCAAGCACTCTTCATAATTAATAAGTATAAGTCTTTAAATTATATTAGTGCTTATTTAAATATTGAGAAAAAGAAGCTAGATAGTTATACAAAAATAAAACAAGATTATGGAGGAATTGAACCTCAAGCTTAAGATCTGCAATCAAAGCGTAGACCAACTACATCATAATCTTTATAAATATATATAAAAATATTTTTAGAAATATTTATAAATAAAAACCCTTCAATTAAAAGAGAATTAAAAATAAAAGATGTGTTACACTACCATAACACTAAATAATAATTATAAATTATAACATAAGATTATATTTATAAAGATATTTTGCATAATTATTTAATTTAAAATAATAAATTTAATCGGCGGAGCCGTCGCTTGCGCCACCTTTAATATTCTTCAATTTATTTTAATATTTGCTATAATACTTCTAGAACATTTTCAAGATTATTTATAACTTAAAAAAGAAATATAATTAGATACATCATTTATATAATACGTAGAAATTCATCTAGGATTATTCATATTTAAAGTATCATTTATAACTCTATTAGCTTCTGCTATATACTTTTGAGATACTTCCTTTCTTTTCTGGTTGCAATAATCAGATAATCCTTCAGGATTATCTTTGTATTTTTACCTAATTTTCTGCGCAAGCGACAGCAACATCAATTTCATCTCTAGAATCGCGGCTGTTTTCAGAATCATCCTGAACCAAGGGAGGAGTAGATGGAGAATTATTATTATCTGATGAAGTGTTACCTGTACAATAACATACATATGAATAATAATAACTATCACTAAAAGTAAAAGTACTCTTTACAAAAAATAGATTTTCTATTAATGTAAATCTAATTCATCTTATATATTACCAGCATTAATTAAATAAATTCATTTATTTTTTAAGAAATTAAATCTTAATCTATTTTTTAGTCGGCGGAGCCGCAGCATTCAATATTTCTGACATCCGTTTTCTTAAGAGTTGATCTTGATCTGAAAAGTCTTTATTAAATTTAGCGTAATCTGCATTGAGAGATTGTCTTAGATCAGAGTTGTTTTTATATAAAGCACTTTGTCTAATATTTTTATGAAGTATGGCTTCCATTTGATTCAATTCTTTATTAGCTGCATTTCTATAAGCGTTAGTTAAATTGAAAAACTGTGTTAATGTACCTTTAAATGATCCACCCCCTCCTAAATTTTCTACTTTAGTAAGGTAATCCTCATGCAAGGTACGTTTTTTATCTATATGTTTTTGTGTTTCCTTCTTAGAATCCTCCTTATTAAGGTAATTAGACATATATTCTACTCAACTTATTCTTTGTTCAAAATGGATATTAACCATTTTGAATGTTGGTATAGTATAGTTCAGAATTGCCGAGGATGATCTAAAGTAAAGAAATGACTAGCTTCATTTCTTTTTTTTTAACATATCTACCGATTTTTGATTACCATCCATAACAGCTTGTGTAGCCCCCTCCTTCCTTTAATACTTTTAATAGCTTTATCTTCAATTTCAGTAGGTATCTTTGAACCAGCACTTGAACCCGATCTTGAGGCTGAATCTGAATTCAAGATATCTACATTACCACTAGGCATAAAGGTTTTACCTTCTATAGGTACTTTAGTAGAATTATTAAAATATGTTTCAACTATTGCTCTTTCCAAGATACCTCCTACAAATGTAAGTTCCATTATTCACTGATTATTACATATTATATCCGAAGATAATAAAGATCCCTCTTTTCAAATAATATTAAATAATGTTTTACCTACAAAAGGAAGATTACTTATTAATTGTTGACTAAAAAATTGGAAATCTCATACACCATTTAGTCAACAAGTATTTAAAGCTTTAAATACTAAAATAAAAGGTAAAATGAATATAACATGGTGCAAGCTCTTAAAAAGGTTTTACAAAAATTTATAAAAACATCTTTAAATTTAATAAAGCTAAAAAAAACTAGATTGTAAAGGTAAGCTTACAAAAGCATGAGGTTTAGGTGGACTACTTAAACCTCACTCTAAAATTAGATATCTTCTGTTTAATAAAACCTGTAAGGTGTAAACATAAAACTGGTAAACTAGACACCTTATTGCATTATAAAAATAAATTAATGAAGATCCAATCCGTCCTTTATATAACCAGATGACAATACCACAAATACCTGCGCTTGAATAAAGGCTATCCCAAGCTCCAAACTTGAAAAAGCTATAATAAACGACAAAGGTATTAATCAAAAAAAAAATATTAAACCACTTGTCATTATATTGTATGTGAAACCTGCTAAAATATTTAACAGCATGTGACCTAGTTCTTTTCGGAGGTAATTTGACTGCAGACTATTTTAACCGCCTTTGATACCACATTTACTATATGTACCACATGCTTTTCTGTTATAATATAAGGTGGACAAAGCATGATGTGATCACCTCGAATACCATCCACCGTACCTGAACCATGGTACACAGTCATATTAAATTTAGGTGAAAAAGCTAAGTCGGATATTTTTTTAGCTACATTTAACTTTGGATCAAAAGGTCTTTTAGTTATTTTAATTTCTACTATTTCTATCGCTATAAAAAGACCTTTACCTCTTATATCTCCAACATTAGGATGATCGCTTAATTCTTTCTTTAAAAGTGTTACTAATAGATTTCCTTGTTTGGTTACATTATCTAATAAATTATCTTCTTGAATAATTTTCTGAACTTCTAAAGCTCCTGCCACATCAGTTGGTCTTCCTTCATAGGTGTGTCCATGTACAAATTCCCCTTTACCTTTCTGAATCATATCATGAACTTTTTTAGTAGTCATTATAGCAGAAATAGAAACATAACCTCCACCTAGTCCTTTGGCTAAAGTTTGGATATCAGGTACAACATTTTCTTCTTGTCAAGCATGGAGATAACCTGTTCTTCCTGATCCGCACATAATCTCATCAAATATTAAAAGAACACCATATTTAACACATACCTCCTTCATAGCTTTAAGGTAGCCAGGAACAAAAGGAACACAACCTAATGCGGCTCCCACTACCGGTTCTATTATTAGAGCCCCCACTGTATCTGGACCTAATTCTAAGATTTTTTCCTCTAGTTCAGTTTTTAATCTAGCTACGTAAGCTTCATTAGATTCGTTTTTTTTCTTATTACGGTATGCATAACATGGAGAAATAAAATGAACATTTTCTCAAAGTAATAGAACATAAGGTGCTCTTCGAAGACGATGTCCCGATAAACTTAAAGCACCTAATGTTGCGCCATGATAAGAACCATTACGCACAATAAAGTTCTTACGTTGACTTTGTTTATTCTGTAAATGATAACTATAGGCCAGTTTAATTGCAGCTTCTATTGCCTCCGAACCTGAATTTAAAAGAAATACATCATGCATTTTTCCATTTGTTCCTTTTATCAGATACTCTCTAAAATTATTAACAATTTCATTAAATCAAAAGGTTGAAGGTGCGTAAGTTAAACCCGTTTTATATTGATTGACTATAGCCTTTATTACTCTGGGATTTTTATGACCTATACTAGATACTGCAGCCCCTCCACTTGCATCTAAAACTTTACGATTATCCTCTGTTATAATGTAAACACCTTTGGCTTTTTTAGTTTTAGTTTTATTAAGATCACCCATAAGGGAAAAATTCGATTTTTTTTCCTTTTGTATATTCGATTTTTTTTTCTCTTGTAGATTAGGTTTTTCTTCCTCTTGTAAACTAGGTTTTTCTTCCTTTTGTAGATCAGGTTTTTTATTATTCTGTAAATTCGATTTTTTTTTCTTTTGTAAATTAAGTTTAAATATATTAAAAGTAGCCGTTAATTGTGTACTACTATTAAAGTTAGGATTATCTTTTGCATATTTACTTTCATAGTATTTATTATAAGCTTTGTATTTATCATATATAAATAAAAATTTATTAAAAATAAATCTACTAACTTTTATTAATGAAGATCTAATCCATCTTTTATATATCCAGATGACAAAACCACAAATACCTGCGCTTGTATAAATGCAATTCCTAATTCCAAACCCGAAAAGGCTATAATAAACGACAAAGGGATCAAACCAAAAAAAAAAAATATTAAACCACTTGTCATAATATTATATGTGAAACCAGCTAAAATATTTAATAACATGTGACCTGAAAGTCGCTCAACAAATTCATCCTCAGATTATGTTATTTCTTAACATAAATAAACATATTACTATTTAATTTAATTCAAATATAAGGTGTCCGAGTAGGTTGAAGGCGTATAACACAGTATTCTAATCTATTAATTTGAACAAATATTTTCCTTTAAAAGGGTTAATTCTATTTTCTTTTAAATATAAAGAAATACTGGGTTGACGATAACCTAATGCTCTAGCAGCAGCGCTAATAGAAGAGTATATTGTAACCTCTTTAGTTTCAACATTAGTAACCTCAACTTTAACAGAAGTTTTTTGTACCTTTTCGTGAATTAAATTTTTACTTTCATCTGAGTTTAATTTAAAAATATATCTACCTAAAACAGGTTTATCTTGTTTCAAGTAAATGAAATGTTCAATATATCTTTTATCAATATCTAAAGCTCGAGCTGCAGCTCTAATGGCATGGTAAGTAGTAGTAGTATTTGTTATCAAATCAGTTACCTCAACTTTAATACCACTAGATTGACCTTTAGATAACTTAGTTAAAAATTCCGGAGATTTGAATGTCTTAGAAGCAGCGATACGCATATTCTCTATTGTAGCTTCAGAATGTTTTCAACCAGATCCTCTAGAAGGACTTCCTGGTATATTTAATATATTATACTCAGGAGAGTATACATCAAAAAAGTGTTTTTCTCTAGACATAAGACTATCTTTGTCACATATTTCTAAAATAGTCAGACTAAAGTTAGTATAACCGTACTTTAATAATGCAACATTAATAGGCATACTTTTTTCATTTAGTAGTCTATTTACGTTGTAATATTCTAAAAGCCTACGCCTCTGATTATGGTTTGGCTAATCAACAACTACTACTTATCAGAATCTTCCACCTTTTCAACTTGGTAACGTTTTTTAACTATAAAGGAACCTTGTGTATTCTTAACTCTTTTACCTAGTGAGGGCCGTGTAACACCCATTGCTTCAGCCGCTCTAGTTATAGAAGTATATATTGAAACTTCATTTGTTTTTAAATCTAAAACTCTCACTGCTGTACCAGTATCTTTGCTCATTTTATCTCTAGCTAATTCTGAAATAAAATTTTTTCCTAATCTAGCTAAACTAATTAAAGCTTTAGTTTCTTTATTATGAGTTTTACCAAAATTAGGGTTATTGATACCTTTATTAGCCAAACTAAGTAATAATTTACTTTGTTCCGTGTGTTTAAACCCTTGAGAAGATTTACTCATTTTTAACCTGCTTTCCTCCGAATAAATACTTCCAAGTCTTGAACCTGCTGTAGGATTAAGATTATATTCAGGTTTATATAAATCAATATAATATTGTTCCCTACTTATAGCATTTTCTTTTGTACAGTATTCTAAGATTTCTAGCTGGAAATTAGAGTAACCATGTTTTAAAATTGCACTGTATATTCGGCTTCTACCTTTTCCTAATCTAACTGAAAGATAAGAAAAATCATAGTACACTCTAAATCTTCGGGATAAATTTACACTACTACCAATATAGGTATTACCATTTACTTTGTTTACTCAACGATAAATACCTGCTTTATTTTTAAATTCTTTTAGAATGATAGATTTGTGCAAAAAAGCATCAGAATACGATACAACAGGAATAAGGCTACTACTCTCTTTTGGTTGATCATTTGTAGCCTGTGAGTAATATCTACGCTGTATAAAATTAGATTTAAAAAGACACCTTTCATAAGGAAACCTTTTAAAAGATAAGGAGGGTGAAAAAGCTTTATGTTTTCGTAATCACAAAACTATCCTAAACAAAAAATTATCCCAAATTGTGTACGAACTTATATTATATTTGTTATTATTCTACTAATTATTATTTTACTTATTAAAAATTAACCGTCACCAGGGGTGTAGGAACTCCCTACGTACTTCTTACCATTCAATTTATTAGTTCACATATAAATTCCAGATTTACCTTTAACAAATTTAAGGATATTTAGTTTGTCTTTGTCTGCATCAAAGAAAGAAACTAAACCGGAAGAGTCTGTAGAAGAGAAACCATCACTTTTTGAAGTTGAAAACGCCCTTACGGCTATTGGTCTAAAACACTTCGACTTCGTAGAGAATACATAATTTTCAGTTTGATAAATTAGGCTACGTGATCTTACGCCGTATAAGTAAGAACAATAAGATGTGACAAACCTCTTAGTAGAATTTTTAACAAAAGACAATATGAGTCGTTCACAACTTTATCCTTTCTTTAAAGGTATATATAAACTTTGTCCCTTAATAAAAGTGTTTATATACTTTATCCTTTCTTTAAAGTGTTAAAAATTAAACTTTCCATATTACGGAATAACCGTGATATTATAAAATGAGGATAGGCTATTGTGATATCTTTAATCTTGATCTACTTAATTTCTATCAAGAACCGGCTTTCCCGGCGACTAGAGTACACCTTACCATTAGTTTAATGTAATGGAAGAACCGTCTACTCGTTGCTCTTTTACAATAATAATTTATTTGGCTCCGCCATAGCGAAGCGGTATATTATTGATTTAGATCCGCGATCACCCATTTCTATTACTAGAATCTCTAATGATATTACTATACCCCCAATCGTTAATGAGGCCAGGTAAGAAGTTTCCGTCTTATCTTTAGTTATTAGAGCTTTAGGGTTTCCCCGGAATTTGGTTCTTAAACACAACAAGAATGAGGCACCTAATCTCATCTTTTTATGTTAGCAGCTAATCTTAAACCTAAGGAAATATTTCTAGCTAAGTATGAACGTATGCACTCTTGATCAATTTTATTAAATTATATTTAGATTTAAACCAATAAAGAACTATGTAACACTTACCTAAACTAATTTTAATAGATATCTTTTTTTTAAAGGAGTAGTTCGTTTTCTAAAAAAATATAAAGACAAGGTTGATTGAGTAACACCTAAAGCTTCTGCAGCTAAAGTAAAAGAAGAGTAAATATTTACTTCGTTAGTTGTAATATCAGTAACCTCTATCTTTTTTGTGTTTTTATTACTTTTAGAGCTAACATCTACACTTGTTTCTATTTTGGATAGTTTATATCCTTTTAAGGTTTTAGATGTAAGATTCTCTAAATTAGTAGTTTTAAAATAATATCATAAACTTCCTCTAGACACCCCCAAGAAGTCGGCAGCTTCATTGATAGAAGGAAGTTCTTTCTTATCCCCTGTTTCATTATTAATCAATAGTATAGACTGAGGTAAAGTTTTATTTACATTATGTATCCCCTCTGTTAAAGAAAGATCTTTTATACTATAACCTTTAAAAGGTTTATCTTTTAATATATAATTTCGCACCGAAACTCTAGATAGGCCTAAATATGAACCAGCTTCAGTCATAGATGAAAATTCTAAACTATCACCTGTATCATTGTTAGTGATAAAAATAGATTTACTAAAAGTATTACCTTTTCGTATTTTTTCTATATGTTCTTTGTCTAGATTTTTTCCATATAGAGCTTTTCTATTAAGATTACGAGTTAATTCAGATACTTCTCTACCTTTTGCGGATAAACCTATTAATTTCTTAGCTGCTTCACTGTGTCTATATCCTAAAGGAGATCCTGCTACTTTTAATATATTATACTCAGGGTTTAATGCATCAAAGTAATATTGTTCTCTTTGAAGTAATAAACTTACATCACAATACTCTAAAATTTCTAACTTAAATCCTGAATAACCATATTTTAATAATGCTTTGTATATTCTTAAGTTACGTTTAGGATGTGAAATATGATTATAATTAAAATATTGTTTAAATCTCAAACTTAAATTTTTAGATGAACCTATGTAAGATTTACCTGACTCTATATGCTCTCAACGGTAAATACCTGTTCGATTTTTATTATCGCTAATGATTAAGTCTTTTTCCTTATCAGCATTAAGATAAAATTTTACAGGTTTTATTTCAGGTAATGTAGACATAGTTCTTTTAAAACTGTAATTAACTAGAACCCTAGATTGGTTTAATTTAAAATTTCTAGTTACAAAACAAGAATTATTATATTTAATTGTAAACCTAAGATATAAGATATTAGGGCTACTTATTCGTAATTGACCAAGACTATGCATAAACTTTAATTTGAGTTTACTTGATTAGACTCAAAACCACTTTCATGGCGACTAGAGTACACCTTACGATATTATATTTGTATAATTCGAAGAACCGTCTACTCGTTGCTCTTTTACAGCAATACTTAAGTGTATTTTATGCTGATTTAGATCCGCGATTGTCCATTTATCTAGAGCTTAAATTTAAAGCTTAGATTATCTTATAACTTGTTACTATATCTGAGTAATTACTTCAGCCACTCATATATTTTCATATATGGTTTAGTATTATAAGCTTTAGGAGTTCCCCGGAGTTTGGTTCTTGTTCACAAAGTAGCCATCTACTATATGAATTCAATTAAAACTAATAATGGTAATAAAGCTAAAGGACAACCTGCAGGTACTAAAAGAGAGAAAAACACTAGACCATGTTTTTGGAATCCTAATATTGTTGTTCCTAAAACTATAGTAAAACTTAAAGCAAATGTTAATACAAAATGACTAGTTGAAGCAAAACTGTAAGGACTATTTGACAAGCCATATAGACTTATCAAATCGGACTATATCTTAATTACTTATTTATCATTGAAAAATAAAATTAAGTAATCTTTCACGTGTAGTCTCTGAGGAACCTACTCATAACATGATTTATTATTGAGGTTTCCTGCTGATTGTTCATTGTTTCATCCATTAAGATTTTCACCTATAAATTATTGGTACTTAAGGCATTAGAAGTTTCCAGCATATAGTGAAATTGTATGAATTTTATTATATTTATCTATGATATTACAATTATCTAAACATATCTTTTATTCTTCTTTTATTGATATTCTTCTTTTATTCATATTATTTTTAAGGAATTTTATTTTTTCTACTCCTTGTTCAGTCAAATGATCTTTAGATTTTATTAACTCTGCTATTTGAACAAAATCTAAATAATCTTCTTTTTTAACTCCTAATAAAGAATATTCATTTAATAAAGGTATAATTTTTTCAGATATATCTGAAAAAACTGTTACTAAATATTGTCCTTCATTACGTGTTGGCGATTTATAATATCTTCCACAATTTAAATAAGTAACAATATTATTTAACAGTACCTCATCTTTAATATGTTGAGTTATTGCAAATCTTAAACTTACATTAGTTTTATTATAATATTTTGAGTTATAACTTGAAAGCTACCTTCAGCTTCTATGAACCCTCTAATTCAATTGAAGTTTTTTATATTAGTAAACTCTACTTTAGGTCTATTTAATGGTTCTACAGTAGGAAATTGTTCTTTAAACTTTTCAGATAAACCTCAATTTAATGTAGCTTTAATACCAACTAATTTCAACAAACCTGTTATAGATAAATGTTCTTTATTACTTATTAAATTTACAGCTTCTTTAAATAAAAGATAATCTGCTTGTTTTTGAGTTATTAAAGGATACTCATCAAAATGTTTTATAATTACTTGTAAATTACCTAATGAACTCACACGGTATTGCATAGAATCAGTACCGTGCTTATAAATTTTTCCTACATTTAAAGTTCTTTGAATAGCTTCTAATAATTTTATATCCTTATTATGTAAAGATATACTAAAAATAGGTTTAACTTGTCAACCAGTTAATCTTCTACTATCTTTAAATATTGAAACAGAAAAACAACCTTCTCCATCAACAAATCCTGTAATATAATCAGGATTAAGATAAAAAGTATTTTTATTATTAAAACTATATCTAGAATTATTTTTAGATATTTTAGAATGTATATATGAATGTGAATGTGAAGAATATAATTTTTTTTTAAGAGCTTGCGCCTTAAAAAGATTGTTTGAGATAAATATTAAGAAAATTCATAGGCACCTTTTTACCATTCCTATTAAATTATTAATTAATATAAATATAAATAAAGCATATATAAATGGAAAGTATATTTGTCCATTTCTAGGGTTTATTTGATTTGTTACTATATTATGTATAGTAGCATATAAAGATTCTTGACTTATTGATCAATTATTACTAACTAATCTATTATAATTTGTACTTAGTAAGTTAAGAGTTAGATTAAAGAAAACTCCTATCATTAAATATAATCCTATATTAGTTATAGATATATGTAAATTTCCTAAAATAGAACCGTCTAAACTTAATAAATCTCTAATTTCAAATTGATTTAAAGGACTAATTATTTCTCTAGTTAAATTAAAAAATTTCGTTATTTCTTGCATTGTATAATTATTATAGTTGTATTCAATAGTTAATCAATAACTACATAACGTTTACGATACCTACTCCCGGTAGAGATAGCACCCACGGTTCTTTTATCGCTACGCAATGATAAAAACCCTAGATTTAGGTACGTTATTCCTTTTTATTATCCCTTATCGTTAGTTGATAAATACTTATAAACCTTAAATAAAAGATAAGATTATTAATTGAAATGTAAATCTTAAGAAATTTAATGTTTATTTAATATAATACGTTAAAGATTAACTTAGCGTAAGATAGATATTAATTAAACAATTTAGATATAAAAGTACGAGCTAAAAATAAACGAACAAATCTAGGTAATATATATTTAGATAACATATATATTGTAATTAGAAGAATTGCAAAAGCAAAAGTTACTTCATTTAAAAAATAAAAAGGTGTTAATTGAGGCATAAAAGTCAAAAAAAATTTTTTTTTATCGAATACTATAATAGAAGTATTAGCGTTTATTATAAAACGAAAAGATTATTAATTAATGTAAGGATATCGCCTTATAACTGTGGCTATTCCTTGTATAAAAAACTCTTAATAGGAAATTACTATATGTTGCATTAAAGTACTAAGTAAATAAATTATACTTATAAATTAAACTTGTAGCTGAGTAATGCAATCCATCTAAAATTATAGAAGGATATATTCCAAGTATAACTGTAAAAACTACTAATGTAAATAGTAAAAAGAATTCTCTTTTAGTTAGATCACTTATATTTACTTCAAAAAATCTTGTAAATGACCCCCCAAATGCTATTCTATTAAACATATATATAGTATAAGCAGCTGAAAATACTATGGAAGTACTAGCAAAAGCACCTAAGACAGGTAATCTTTCAAAAGTTCCGTATAATGACATAAATTCACCTACAAAATTTAAGGTTAAAGGAGCTCCACAATTCCCTAAAGATAAAATAAAGAATAATATAGAAAATAAAGGCATCATTTGGGTTATACCTTTATAATAATGTATTAATCTAGTTCCAGATCTATCATATAACACACCACCTGCACATATAAATAAACCACTAGATACAAATCCATGAGCTAACCCTAAAAGTATTCCTCCTTCTATCCCCTGTATTGTATTACTAAATACTCCTATTAAGTATACCGCAGCATGAGATACTGAACTATAAGCTATCAGTTCTTTAACATCTGTAGTTCTTAATGTACTAAAACTAGCATATATTATTGTAATTACACCTATTACAAATACTATAAATGTATAATCTAAATATGCTTTAGGTAATATAGGTAAAATTAATCTAAATATACCATATAAACTTAATTTTAAAACAATACCTGCTAGTATTATACTTCCACCTAAAGGAGATTCTACGTGAGCTTTCAATAATCAATTATTTAAAAATATAGTTGGAGTTTTAACTGCAAATGCTATAAATATACCGCAAAATAAAAATATTTGTGTAGTATAATCAAAATTAGTTTTAAATAAAGCATCAAAATCGGTAGTACCCATTATAGAAGACATAGTTAAAATAGATAATAATAAAAACAGAGAACCTAATAATGTATATAAAAATAAATAAAAACTAGCTCTTACTTTATTACTAGACCCAAATAAACCTATTAATAAGAATAAAGGAGGTAATATACTTTCAAAAAATATATAAAATAATAAGATATCTAAAACCAAGAAAACAGCTAATAATAGTGTTTCTAATAATAACATTATTATTAAATACGATTTAATATTATCAGTTATTGAATTTCAATTAGATAATATAGCTATAGGCATTATTATAGTTGTTAATAATACAAAATATATAGATATTCCATCTACTCCTAGATAAAGATCAAAAAAATTCATATCATAATGTTCTTGTACGAATTGAAATTGATTACTACTAAAATCAAATAATAAGAATATTACTAAAGATATCACTAAATTTATAATAGATGTTACAAAAGCTGTTATTTTATAAGATCTTATTTTTAGTTCTCTATCTTCATAGGATATATTACTAGATATTATAAATATCCCCAATAAAGGTATTAATAATAAAGATGATAATAACATTTATTATTTAAATCAATAAAAATAAAACTTCCCTCATAATTAAATTAAAATTACATCATAAGTAAACAATTACATGATTATATTATGTAAAAATAAATTACATAAAAATTAAAGATAGTATCTTAAAAAAATAAGATTTAAAATAAATTTATATTAATAGGGAATATATCAAAACTATATAAAATACATGGTACTAAGATAATAAAAGCAAACACTATTGGTAATAAAACTGTTCAACAAAAGGACATTAATTGATCGAAACGTATTCTAGGGAAAGAAGCTCTAGCTCAAATAAAAGTAAATATCATGATAGAACTTTTCAATCCTAAGCTAAAACCATAAATCAATCCTTCTAAAGCTGGTGTATTCATTATATCTTCTATTAGATAATCTAAAACAAGTATTCAATCTATAAAGAATAATTCTCAAATAATATAATCCAAATAAGTTAATAAATAAATAAAGTCTAAAATTAAATACCCACCTAAAAATATTATACTTGTTAATATACACATTAACACAACACTTCCATATTCAGCTAAAAAAAAAAACACAAAAACTACTGCCGCATGTTCTGTCATAAACCCACTAACTAATTCTGATTCAGCCTCAGCTAAATCAAAAGGAGGTCTATTAGTTTCTGCAATAGATCCAATAAAAAATATTATAAATATAGGAAATAAAGGTAATACAAATCAAACAGCTCTTTGTGCTTCTACGTTTACAGTTAGATTTAAACTTCCTGTAAGCATAATAACCAATAATAAAGCAGAACTTAATATTAATTCATAGCTAATTAATTGAGCTGTACTTCTAAGAGATCCTAAAAAAGCATACTTACTATTAGCACTTCATCCGGCTAATAATATACCATAAGTAGCTAAAGAGGATACTGCTAGCATATACAATATACCTAAATTAAAATCACTAATAGCTAAACCAGGTCCATACAAAAAATAAAAAGTAACAATTAAAAATTTAAAAACTTCTTCCCCTATTCATACCCTCTTGAATTTCTTTTATTTTTATAATATTTTCTTCTAATTTATGTTCTCTTTTTTTTACTATTTCCGATACTAAACATCAATCTTTAAAATCCAAAGATTTTACACCTAATATTGGATTGTTAATAAAAAAAGGTATTATAATTGAAATTATATCAGAAAACTTAGTAACTTTAAAATCCATCGTGTTTTCTTTTTTTCTTAAATAACAATACCCACAATTTAAATAATCTTTAATTGCAATTAATAATACCTCATCTTTTTCATGCTGAGTTATTTTAAATAGAAGAGACTTATAAATACCTATATCTAAAGAAACAGAGAAATTACCTAAATAAATAAAGAAATCACCATGTAAGACTTTTATCTCTTTTTTTAGCTCTATGAAATAGGGCTATGGGACAAAGTTGTTTTGTATAGATGTAGCCAACTCTAACAAGTTTGAGGTACGAAAACTATATTCCCATTATTAACTATTCTCATTATTAACTATACCTACTTTATAATACATACTAGGTATAAAATAAGGTAAAACTATTTCCCTTACTTTACCTACTGAGCTTCTAGAAATATAAATTCTGTAACCCTTACCATTACTTGCTTTATGAAGAGTACATTTTAATTCATAACGTATAATTAACACATTCATTAACCGTACTACATCTTGAAGAGTATATGAATCGGTACAAAGATAAATTCCTTTACTTTTAAATCCTCCATCTCCTTGAATAAGATGAGCAAAAGCTACAGGAGTTAACAATTCATAAATATTATCCGGAACTACTTTTACTCCGTTTACATAAAAAATATCATATAACTCCGAAAAGCAAGGCAAGGCACGAGTTCCAATTTCTAAACCATAAAAAGGTCTACCAGCTCTTATACCTTTCTTAAACAAAGGCATATTATCACAATAATGAGATAAAAAATAAAATACAAATCAAATATAGTCAGAATGAGCTAAAGATTGAGTAAAACCTATATAGGGACACTTATTACTTTTAGATGAAAATCTTAGTCAACCATCAGATAGAATTAATCCCACAATAGCACTTTTTTGATAAGAAGGTAAGATAATCATATTTCGTACTACCTTTGTAAATCTCCCCATACCTACTGTAGACGTTAAATTAGTACCTCAAACTACCAACGAAGTAATCTGTTTTTTTGCCATTTTTTTTATTATTATGTAGGCTATTCATTATACCCTAAATAAGGGTCAGATAATAAATAAAAATGAAAAGTAATTAGTTAAATTACTAATTACTTATTGTAATTACTATAAATTTTTAGCGGTAATATAACATTTACGGTTAAATTTTTACGGCCATGCCGGGTACTTTTAGATCTAAACTGTTTAAACTGGTTGATTTTTAAAAATCCTAAAGTGTTAATTCTAAATGCGCAACTAAGTCTCCTGAATAGGGGGGTGCGAAGCCGGGTTTTTAAGATGATTAAAATTAATCACATTAAACCCTACGATTCTTCCTGAAACTAATCATTGTGAATGTGGGATTTCACAAGTTTCTCTTAAATGAGATAATTCCTTTAGCGCAGCTATCAAGCTACTAAATGAGATAATTCACCCTTATCGTTAGATGTAAATCCAGATAAACACTGTAGGGATGTAAAGCCTGATGTAAATCCAGATATTCATTGTGGATTTGGAATTACACAAGGTTCTCTTAAAGGACGGGCAACTGGAACAGTTTCAGGAAACATTAATTGTAATTCTTTTGATAAACCGAAATTTAAAGTTGCTTTTAAATTAACAATTCTTTGTAAACCTTCAGTAGTCAAATGTTCTTTTAATTCAATAATAGAAACAATTTGTTTAAATAATAGATAATCTCCTTTTTTTCTAGAAATTAAAGGATACTTATCAAAAAATTTAATTAATTCTATTATCTCTTTCAATTTTCTAACTCTAAAATTACATGTAAATTGGCTATTATCTACAGTACCAATATTTCCTAAACTATGTTGAATTCCTAAAATAATAGGAAAATCTTTAACATGAAGTTTAATTTGGAAAACAGGTTGAATTTCTCAACCTGCTTTGTATTTAGGTTTTTTTGTCATATTACACATAAAACTACCCTCGGCGTCAGTAAACCCTGTTATAAATCAAGGATCTACTTGTGCGAAGTGTTCATCGATTTTTTTTTTTAATGTTGAATAATTACGACGAGAATTAACATTTAAAGAATTAGAGTTGCGAACAACCTTTGCAATTAATGGTGAATCGTAGTAATTTTGAACATACAATTTAACGACAACTTATTTATAAGCTACTAGAGCACACCTTAAATATTTAAAGTAATATTATAAATACCTATAGCCGTCTGCTCGTTGCTCTTTTACAGTATTATAAATATTTAATACTAATTTAGATCCGCGATTGTCCATTTCTTAGAGCTTAACCCTCTAATCATCTTATAACTTATTACTATACCTAAATAATTACTTCAGCCACTTAAATACTTTCGTACTTAGTTTAGTATTATAAGCTTTAGGAGTTCCCCGGAGTTTGACTATATCTCCCTATGAACATAAGGAATAACTCCGTATCCTAATAATGCAAAAATTAAAGTTATAACCACGGTAGTAAAATTTATCAATGCAAATAAATTTTTATATAGACCACTTAGGACTCAACCGTAATATGTAGTAGAAGTACGAAGTACCTAAAACAAAGTACAAAATACGAAATATAAAGTACATGCAGTATGTAGTCCTAAATATGCAACAAAAAGTAAAATAGGTACTTAATAAAATACCCCACTACGTATATATTAAAAAAAAATTAACTAATATTAGTTATTCTTTTCTTAATTTGTTCATACCTTCCTTTATGTTTTTAATTAAATTTAATCCTTCAGGAGTTAAATGTTTTTTATCCTTCACCATTAACACTACTTGTTTAAAGTCTTCATAATCTTGAGACTTTACTCCTACAATTGAATATTTATCGAAAAAAGGAAGAACTTTTTCCATAATATCTGAAATATTAGAAACAACATACTTTATAAAATCGTGATCGTCGTATACAGTTGTTTGACCACAATCTAAATACTCTTTTAGATTATTAATTAACTCTATATCACGAGTATGTTGAGTAAGTTGGAAACTTAATTGAACTCAGTAACCTAATTGATTACTTGTTGTTTTAATTAATGTAACCAGGAAACAACCTTCACCACTAGCAAAACCAGCTAATCAATAGGGATCAAGTATCTTTTGATTACTAATAATAGGTCTCTCTACTGCAACAATATCAAAGAAAGCAGATTTCACTGTATCTGATAAACCTAAGTTTATCGATTCTTTAATGGATAATACTTTTATTAAACCCTCTCTTGTTAAATGTTCCTTACGATTCATTAATTCAATAACTTGTTTGAATAAAATAAAATCCGCCTTTTTTTTAGTTATTAGAGGATATTTGTCAAAATGAGGAATCACTATATTAGTTAAATCACGTAAAGAAGCTACCCGATATTGTACAACATTTTTACCTTCTTTAGAGATATTACCTACTCCTTTAAAATAATTTTTAATTTGTTCTAAGATTGCTATATCTTTTTTATGAAGGGAGATAGATAATCTTGATTTTATTGTTCAACCTGTTTTATTTTTAGGCTCTTTTTGTATAGAAATAACAAAAGAACCTTCTGCGTCAATAAACCCGGTGATAAATTTAGGATCTAATAAAGGAGATTTTAAAGTAGAGAATGATCTGGTTATTAATTTAATTTTAGGTAGAGGAAAACAAGAACTATACGTAGAATACGGTCTATAAAATTTCATTTGATTAGAAAGGACTTTAACTCGATAATCTCTTTCGAGACCCATTAGAGTACATCTTAAATGTGAAATTATGGTCTTAATTTCACATCAACTATCGTAAACTCGTTGCACTTTTACAGAAAAAAATCTTTCTGACTTAGCTACGCGATTGCCCATTTTTCTTTCGAATATCTTCTGACTTATTACCATACATGAGTGATTAATTCATCCACAAACATATTTTCATATGCTGCTTGGTACCAGAAGCTTTAGGGTGTCCCCGTAATTTGACAGTTTATCCCAAATAAATAGCGAGATCCTACCTCACATAACAGGACCTAAGAAGAATAATATTATATTAGCTTGTGTAGGTGCTACATATTCTTTTAATAATAGTTTTAAAGCATCTGCAAATGCCTGCAATAATCCATAATACGAATCTCCCCCTTTAACCACTTATAATAAACTTTTGACCTATTATTTTTCAGGTAAAGTTAGGGGCCTTCTCCCTAAATAATAAAAATATTATCCATTTAACAGATCTTTCCTTACAAACCTTTTTATTCAAGCTTTATAAGAAGAAAATCCTGTACTCTTTCAAGTAGGGCCTGACTATATCTTAAATATTAATTATTAATAATTAATATAAACCACCGTTTAGTCGATGAACTGCATACCTAATTCCTTAGCTTTGAGTTTACTAGTCGCATAAATCAAGAGGTTAAAACTCCCTAAACCTAAAAGATTAAATAATAAAAAAGCTAAAGAAATTATACTCAAATTTTTCTTATTTAGGCTGCGAAGCCAGCAGGCGAAGCCCTCTTTAATCATATATAGTAACCCTTAAGTAAGCAAACTAGGTACTTGGCTGCAGATTACCTATTTACTTTCGTGCATCTATTTCTGTTTCACTATACCTCTAGTTGTTAACCGAGCCATAAATTAATTACTTAACTTACTTAGTCGAAATAGCTTTAAGGCTTCCCTGTCAATTTGATGGTTTTTAATTAAAGTATATAACTATAATTGAGGCCTAATAAGGGTCCTTACTCCTTACCTTTAATTTAATTCCCCATTTTTCTATACTTTTGATGTAGTATAAAAGTATAACCCTTTATAGCTTTTTTCTGAGTCTAAATATTTACTAATTGTCTTAGTACTAAAACCTAAAGACTTAGAGGCTAAAAATTTAGAACCATAGGTAGGTTTATTATTATCTATTAATACTAAAGCACCATCAACACTTTTATATATTCAAACAGGAGTAGTTTCATTTGTTGTTTTTTTAACTTTATTTAATAAGGATTCTTTTTCTAACTCAGTTAATTCCTTACTAAATAATAATACAAATTTACCTCCTTTCATAGTAGCTATTTTAGTATCTAGGTGTTTTAATAAAGATCTATAATCTACTTTAAAATAATCAGCAGCTTTTTTCATACTACTAAACATATCCGATACTAATTCTAAAGTTAAAGCATCATAAACTCATACTTTTAAATTATTATGTTTTCTTAATAAAGATATTTCCATTAAATTTTCTAACTCTAAACTACCCAATTCACTACTAAATAGATAATTATCTTCAATACCACCTTGAATTCATTTGTCGAGATGATTATTTATAACAGTATGATGTACATTTAATTCTTTAGCTGCTGCACCTATAGACTCATATGTAGTTTTAACTACAGTACCATCAGCTTCTATATAATACTTTCAGACTTTTTTAGCTATGGTACGGTCTAATTCTAACCCTTGTGTAGCATCACTAATTATTTTCTCTATAATTTCAGGATTCTCAACCATATCAGTTAAAAATAAATAACCTTTAAATGGAACATATGTATTTAAATAGATACTTATAGTATCTCTACTTATATTTAAATGTTGAGATAGTTGATTTATACTACTAAATGTAGTATATTTAGTACTAAGTTGTCCATTAATATATTCATAAAGATAAATAAGTATACCTCTATATTTATTTTCGAAACTAGGCTCTAATTGTCTAAGTTTCAATATTTCATAAATGGAATCAAAAGTTTGAGTATCACTTAAATTACTTATAAATATAGTATTTAACAAAGGTAAATATTTTTGTAAATAATAGCTCTCTCTATCTCTCTGCATATCTAGACTACAAATCTCAATAACTGAAAATTCGAATTTATCTCAACCTACGGCGTTAGCAAATACATGGAATCTATCTTTTAATTTAAAATTCAGGTGAGCTTTAAATCTCTTTTGGAAATCCTTAGCTCTCCCTATATAATAAATATTGGGTTCACTTTTATAAGTAAATAAATAGATACCTCCTTTACCTTTTAAATCTTTAAAGAATGTCTTAAGAGCAGTTGAAGATTGTAAATCTTTACAAACACTTACAATTTTTTCTTCAAAAGGTTTAATAGGAGCTTTCCTATTAAGATATAATTCGCTTATTGTTTTATTATTATTATTTGAGCTCGAGCTTGAACTTACACTACTAAAGGATCTTTTGAACGGGGAATTAAGTTTGGGTCGACCTACAGCATTAGGACCTAATCTTCTTTGCATACTAGCCATAGTTTTTCTTTCTGCAACTGTTACATAAGCTACACTTAATAATGCTGGAACTATAACTAGAAGAACTTCAATTATTGAAACTACAGTTGACGGTAAATAAAACATTTATTACTTATATTTCCAATAATATATCATTCTTCATAAATAATGAAGAAAATATATATAAATAAAAAATAGTTATAAATTTATAACTACTTATTATAAACTTTCTCATTTTAGATTCGAACTAAAATCAGGATATTAGAAGTATCCTGCTCTACCTTTGAGCTAATGAGAATTTGTAATGGATAAACCTTATACTAAATAAAGTGTAAAAATTTTTTACCTAAATATTAAGGTTTTATTATATTAATAAGAATAATATTAAATTAAGCTATTAACAACTAGATTAAACAAAGATAATTAATAACTAGAAAATATTGTAGATGATTTATTCATACTTATCTTAACTTTTATACATAAAAAAATTATACATTTTTTCCTTTAGAAGAAGATTCTTCTTTAGAAGAATTTGATTTAAGTGATTCTTCTATAGCACGATGAATTGCTTCTTCTTCCTCATCAGAATCATATGTATAACCTACGCGTTGTGTTGAACCACCCCTAGGTGCTGGTTGGTAATTAGGATTAAGAACTCGTCTAGGACTAGGGTTATCTTCTAATAATTGTTTTCCCTTTCCTTTACCTTCAGCTTTATCTTTATTTTCTAACTCAAATAGTTTATTCTCGCATATTTTTATTTTTTCTTCTAAACCAGAAACTTGTTCTTTAAAAGCTGGAACATTTGTTCCAGAAGACTTGTACTGTTGTAGCGCATTTTCTACTTGTTCTTTTGTAGAAAGAATTTCTTCCTTTGTAGTAATATTTACCACTTTTTTTTTAAAAGTTTCTACCCCATCTCCTATTATTTGACTATTCTGAACTGTACGATGAGTAGACTCAGATTCAGACTCAGTGTCATAAGAAAAGTCTTCTCACCCTATTACATTTTTGTAGGCGGAGCCTCCTAATTTAGAGTTTTTTGTAGGCGGAGTCTCGGAACCTTCTCCATTATCTTTAAATAATGTATTAAAAATTCTGGTCTTTTTTGATGCAAAATTTTCTCCTTCAGTTGGATTTTTACTCATAGGTATTTTTAGTTCAAAATCTGTCGTTTCAATAAGTGAACTTATAATAATTTTTACAAAATATCCTATAAGACTACCTGTTATAATAAGCGTGTTATTTATTTCAGAAAAAAAACTTCAAAAATAGTTCTTTGATGCTAAAACTGCTAAAATAATTATTAAATATAATATTAAATTCTTTAAAGTTAATTTCTTTTTTATATTGTTAAAAAAGCTATTGCTGCCGAAACACTATACTTTGTAAAGGTAAGCTTACAAAAGCATGAGGTTTAGGTGGACTGTTTAACGCTCATTCTAAACTAGGATAACTTCTATTTAATAAAGCCTGTAAAGTATCAGTATAGAATTGTGGCGTCATTCAAGGATATCTGCTTGCAGATTTTCCTTCAACTAATTGTGCATATACAATGTATAAAAACAATCAAGTTGCTACCACACTAACAATAGATCCAAAACTACTTATTAGATTTCATCCTGCAAATGCATCAGGATAATCACTAATTCTTCTAGGCATTCCTTGTAGCAATTTCCACTACTAGTATAATGTAAACCAGGCTGGTTTTAGGTTTACAGTATAAATTACACAAAATATCCGCACAAGCGGATCCTAAAAATTTAATCCAAGATATTAATTATATAACTAAAAATTCTCCTTACTCCCTAGGATCTCTAGAGAAATATTTTCCTTTATGTATTTTTCCATCCTGCAGTCTTTTATTTAGTGTTTCAAAACCTATGTGAAAAGTCTTTGTGCACATAACAGTAGGAAAAACACCTAATAGTTTATAGTTTTTTTCCACATCATAAACCCAAACCAATTTTCTCAACTTAGCTAGAGTCTCTGCAGAATTGGCTTTTCCAAACATAGGATTGTTAACACCAGATCTGTCCTTATTCATGTGTGCTATAAACTCTCGGGATTTTTCTTTATTAAACATAGGATTTGCATCCTCAGTACGTTGTTTTAATTTAGTTATAAATTCATAAGCATGGGTTTTACCAAAAAAGGGATTACTTTCCCCTGAAAACATTTGACTAAGTTTATCTTTAGTCTCATTAGAGTGAGATTTTCCTAATCTAGCTTCCACTATCTTAGCTTTAGTTTCCAACGTATGCTTCAAACCTAAACTTGAATTAGTTTCAGTTAACAAGTTCAAGACTTGTAGTCCGTATGTTTTTAAAGCCCAATCTAAGAAAAACTGTTCTCTAGCTAAAATGTAAGACTTAGATACACTCTTAGTTTCTCCTAATACCTCTAATATACTAACACTAAAAGAACTATGACCATATTTAAGAATGTTCTTGTAAATTCGAGAGTTAGTCTTTAACACTGAAGGCATAAAATACCTAGATATACGCTTTTTACCATCTATAGCACTACCTATATAAACTTTTCCTGTAATTTTATTAAATCACATATATATTACAGCTTGGTTTTTTAAGTCACTTAACATATCTAACTTTGAATTCTTAGCGTCATCATACACCTTAGCAGGAGTACCAGGGAAAACTGGAGTTTTAATTCGACATACATTTTCGGAATTTTTAGTATTATCTTTTTTTGGATTATTTTTAGGGTCTCCTGGCGACTCAGTTCCTTGGTTATTATTTTCGATTTTCCCGTTTGAGGGTTTACTAGATCAAATTGGTTTATATATGCCTATTAAACTTACAAGTCAAGGCCGTATTAAAAGATCTGACCTTACTTGTATAAAATTCGATTTAGTATAATATGGGCCTTCTACCTTTACCCTCAAATAAGTAGAAACAAATATAAATAAAAAAATTATTATTAATGAAGATAACATCAGTAAAAATATTATAAAATAAATTAAAAACATAAACTTTAACTTATTAATATATAAAGGTAAATAACTCAAATAGTAAGGAGATAAATTTTTCCACCCCCCCTTTTATTTTACTTTTACTTACGAAGCTACTGAAAATAAGCACTAGCGGAACCGAGTTCAGCAAGATTCCCAAAATTATATTTCACTTTGTGTAATAGTATGTATAGAAAACACGCAGTCTTTTTTAGAGCGTTGACAGTTCCTTTTACATAAAATAATGTTCTATTTTCATCTTATAACTAATTATTACCTCCAGCCATTGCCGGTTTAGTAACTACGTTAGCAAGCCCTTATAAGGGGCTTGTAAAGAAGTAGGTATAACTTGAATGAAAAAGAAATTAGAATAATTTATTATTCTACTGGACTATATCTTCACCTTCGAAGTTAAAGGAGATTTATAATTAGCCTGGACCTAAATACTAACTATCTTTCAAACACCGTAAACACCGACTCTTTATTTATAAACCCATCATATACTCGCCTTTACCTTGGCATCCAAAACAAGGCAAAATATAAAAGGTATTACGCGTAAGTTATTAGGTTGGTTAACCCTCACGAAGGACTCCTGTGCAAGCTAGGTAGGAAGATCTTAGTTTACTTTGGAGTTTTTACAATAATAGGTCTGTTAACGGTCAAGGCTAAAAAGTAAAAGTCTTAAACTTATAAGCTTTCTTATTTATTATCAAAATAAATAGGAGAGATAGGTGTACCATGTGTAGTCTCTGAGGATCCTACTCCATAAAAAGGCCATCAGTCTTTTTATATTTGGTTTCCTGCTGATTGTCCATTGTTACATATTTAAAATTATTACGTTAGTATTATATAAACGTATTTAAACCTTTAGGAGTTTCCAGCATATAATGGTATAAATTATAAATGTTTCCATTTATACCGGCCTACAAATTTGACCTAAGAAATGTTGCCATCATTAATAGGCGTACGCATCTAATTAATTAAATTTTATCTTTATAACTATTATTTTAGTTCTTGTAGCCAAATTACTTAAAAGCACGATTACTTGAAAAACAAACGAGGCTAAGGCATTAAATTTAAAATAATTAACGTGGAGTTAATTTTAGCTGCCATCAGAATCTCTATTTTAACAAAGGTTTATTAAAACATATATAGTCTATAAATATAAATTAATTGTTTCCAAGCCCATATGTATAATATTTACTATAATGGGTTGAACGTACAACACTAATAAGCATTTTTTTATCTTTATTCTATTTTTATGCGCAAGCTACTAAATAGTATCTTTATTCTATATAACTTTGCCTTTAGGTCCTTTTTTTTTGAAAAACTAATTCCAGGACCTAAAGGTCCTTGATAATTATACTATAAAACATTATTGTATTTAATAATAACATTTTCATTCTTATGTGTAAAGAAGTCACCTTTTTTAATCAATCTGTTGACTGTAGTAGGAGATATCTAATATACTCTTAAAAAGCATAATATATATCACTAATAAGTTTTTATTCAAGAGAATCAAATTTTATAGATTCATCCTTATCAAGGTTATCCGACCCCGGCTACGCCGGGGTAGTCAAGTGAATTTTTGCCAACTGAATTGGTAGAATATAAACGCCTAGGTAAGCTTAATCTTTGTATTATAGGACTCAAGTTATATGAACTAGATGATATAGATTTAGGTAAACCTAGTCAAGATAAAATAATGCTTATTAGTCACTATTTTTGCTTAGATCATATCACTACCCTTATTTAAATCTAGATCTAGTTATTAAATAGAGGGTACTTGGCGTATGATCGTTGAAGCTGCTTTCTTTTTTCTGTATAAAGAAAGATTGCCTGCTGATTAGACGTAAAAGGATTAACATACCTTGACGTCCTTCCAGCAATTTGCCAAGTTTTTCATGGAGGCATGTATCAAAACAAACTCTCCACTTTACACTACATAATTTCTATTGTAGGCCCCCAACATTGAAAGAGGGAAAAATGTTAGATTAACCCCTAGGAATAAAATTCAGAAATGTACTTTAGATAATAACATATTATAATTTAAACCTAATATTTTAGGTACTCAGTAGTATCATCCGCTAAACATAGCAAAAACTGCACCCATACTTAAAACGTAGTGAAAATGCCAATTTTATTAAGAATTTGTACTTTTATTCATCAATTAATCCTTTTTTTTATAGTTATAATCTTTATATATAATAATTTATTCAAAAATTGTACTTATTTCAGAACTTTCGTTTATTCTAAACCTAGGTTCAGACATAATCATTTTTCTATAGAGATTTTTTCTGGCTATATAATCAAATTTTAAAGCTTCAGAATGTAGATCCCCTATATAAGATGAAAATGCCGATAATTTAGATGTACCACTACTTAGAGGTGGGTCCGTATCTATTTTCCCTACAACTAACTCTAATATGCTAGCTTCATTTATTTTACCTAAAGCCTTATTAGCTCAAAACTGACTAGCAACACTACTATTAGTATGATCAACAGGTAAAAGAAGAATGAAAGATAAACTTGCTCGCATAGAAGTGTTAGTTATTTTTTGATTAAAAGAATTTAAAGTTTTATGAATAAAATAATTAAAAATTACTCATATTTTTGTAGGCGGAGCCTCAGAAAATAACTTAAAGTTATCAACATTATAATTAAAAATAGAATATTATAAAAATAAACTCCACCCAAATCAACCCAAAAAATATTCAATAAAGGTTTACGAATTAATATACTAAAAACAAACAAGAAAGTGTAATAAGATATAGTATAGGTATTGAATTTGGGAGATTGAATTTGAAAATTTCAAAAATATAATATACTAAAAAGTACAAATTCTATTAATAAATATTTAACATAATAAAAATGAAAAATTTGAATTTTTTTTTTTTTTTTTTTTTTTTTTTTAATTATATTTAATTGTGGACTGTATCTTTACCAGTAACAAGTATACTATTTACCTTTATATAATAGATATTCTTTAACCCAAGGAACTTTATATCATAAAGGGTTCTCGTACTGAATTCAATCAATCATAAAATTTGAATATATTTTATGCTCTATACTATATTTAGGATATGTTTTAAATTTTCTAATTACTATAAAAGGTTTAATTTTTGTAACTCTATAAAATTTAATATCACAATATAATCTATTATGCATAAAATAATCATAAATAAATAGCATATTATTAACATTTTGAAATTTAAAAACGATGGATGTGAAATTTTGAGAATTTCCTGATTTCGAAGATTTTTTACGTTTAAGAACAGTGGGTTTAGAATTTAATATAGTATTATCGAAATTTAATTTTGATGTGTATTCATTATATTGGAATTCCAAATTACATTCTATTCTATTACCAGCATAATTAAACACTATACTTCCATCAGTATCAATTAAACCTGCAAAATACGAATCATATAATTCTATATTATAGTTGGCTTCTTTATAATTTATATTATATAAACTACAAGCTTCTTTAAAACTAGGTACTTTTAGTCTTATTAAACCATTTATATTTTTAATTATATACAACATAGTTTCTTTAGTTGATACTATATAAATTGAATAAGGTTTATTTTTATCAGCTCTAATTCTACCCATATGTAAATAATCTTGTATGCGTCTTAATATTCTTACATCTCTATTATGTAACTTAATTCTAATTTGTTTAAGAACTCTTTTATTCCTAATAGGATCTAGTCTAATATCAAAATTTCCGTCACCATCTATTACACCCGCAAATCAATTTCAAAATTTAGAATCTTCTTTCTCTGGTACCTGACGTGCAGTCTCTGAGAATCCTTTACAGTTTTCTGCTGATTGTATATTAGATCCTTTTGGATCTCTAATATTATTATTTTGACTTTTTAAAAGAATATTATTCCTACTAACATCTAATTGAAGAAAGCTTACAGCGCTAGAATTTAATATATTGAATTCCGCACATTTATACCCTTCTTTACAAAGATAAGACGTATTAATAAAAAGTAAACAATATTGAAATAATATAGTTTCCAGCATATAGTCAGATGCAAAATAATTAAAAGAAGACAAATTATTTTGGCCCAATTGAGCAACTACGTAGTAAGTCAAATCTTATATATTAATATACATTATCTAACCCAAAACCTTATACTACTTAATACAGATAATCAAACTGTAAAAAACATACCTATACATATCATATAAACCCGCGACAATGTACCAATTATTAACGGTTTTATTCACCTAGCATCTGATATATTACCCTTTGCATATCATTTAGCTATTTGCGTTACAATTGATACGGCCCCGAATAATTCAGCATTTACATACGTTTCAGTTGTAGCTTGATAATTATCCAAAATCTTTCCTAATACACTCGTAATAGTTTGAATTAGATTGACCATACCTTCTAATAGATCTAACAATCTATTAATTGTAAAGTTAAACTCCTTTAGAATGTCAACTTGAGTATAAATAGTTTCAGTTGCTGTAACTGTACTAGGTACTGTAATAGTAATTGTACTAGCAACACAGTTAGTAACTGCATTTAAATGAGTAGTAGTTAACCTAGTATCTTGTAGATTATAACATAAATCTAATAACTTCTCAAATATAATTGACTCTTTGTAAAAAGGAGGAAACATAGTAGTTGAAACAGTATGTGCTTTAGATAATAAATCAGATATTGTGTTTATTGAAGGTGCTGCAGCAGTTGCAGTTATAGTTGGAGTTGCTGCTGCAGTTGCAGTTATAGTTGGAGTTGTTGCTGCAGTTGAAGCTGTATTACAAGTAGTATCCTGGATAATAGGGAATGTTTCACAATAACCAACAGTCAAAAGTAATCCAAAAAATATAAATATAGAGGAATTATATTAATACTAGTAGTACTAGTAACTAATAACAATGAACTTTTTAAAGTCGTACTATGTTGTTGTTTACTAAAATAGTTCTTATTGTTTACCATAATAAATATTATTAAATGAATTATAATCATAATACTTAATAAAGTCAAATATTCTACTTAAATGTTGAATTATTCTACCCCTAAAAACATTATGCAGCCTGTACAGGTTAATTTATAAAGTTAATATTAATATATTCTGCAACATTTTACACATACAACACTGCTCACGCAATGGATCGGACTATAACTTATCTAATCATTTAATTTAATAAACTTTCGACTATCACGTTTAGTCTCTACAGATCCTACTTACTAATAAATTGTTAAATTCTTGAGATAATTTAACTTTTATATCAGCTTTGGTTTCCACGGTATTATCTTATACTTTTTTACTGTATATTCCGCATTAAGAATACATATAAGACTTCACCGTTAGCAAAAATTAACCTATTAATTTTTACCGAAAAACGTATGAATTTTTCACGGTGATAAGACCACACAACACTTACTATTATGAAAGCTTTTGACTAAATTTTTTTAATGACTCAAGCTTTTCACCTAACAAAGGATAATCAGTACAATGATCAATTATTTTTGATAATAATTCTTTCTTGTATATCTCTAAAAAAAAAAAATTATCGTAAGGATTTCTAACTTTGTTGGTTACTTCAAAATGCTGCTTAATCGCCTCTATCAAATAAAAATCATCATTTTGCCCTATTGAAAAAGAATGATTATTAGCTTTTCTTATTGAAAAACAACCCTCCGCTTCTATGAAACCAGATAATCACGCTTTAAAGTAAGAGGGTATCTGATAATTAATATTAGATTTGATAATATCTAACTGTTTATCATATTTAAGATTTCTATACTCAAAATAAGTTTCTATTAAAGTTTCACTTAAACATGATTTTAAAAATGCCAGTTGACAGATTTTTTTTGAAGATAAAGGAGGATAAGTATCATAAATTTTTAGAATATTTTCAACTTCTTGTTTCTTATTTACGACTCAAATTACATCCACCCCTTTTCCTGTAATTCTTACCGTTCCACCGATTACTTTGGCAATTTCAATTAACATATTATAATTAGATTTGAGATTAGATAATTTAATAACTAGTCTATATTGTAAGGATTTTTCACGTCAATGGTTTACTTGAATACTTCCATCTCCATCCATCAACCCTACTCAAAACATTTTAATGTATTCGTTATAATTTTTTATATACTAAATTATTTGAACTATCGTCATTATTAATTTTAAGATCATTAGATAATTTAGGCGCAGTCGACATCATTAAAAAACAAGAACTTGGTACAAGAAAAAAAATAGTCAAAACAGTATCGTGGAATGCTATATCAAGTGAAGCATTAGCTAAAACTACACCACTTACGTATAAAAAAAGATTCATTAATCTAATATTAGGTTAATCTATTAATCTTTCATAACTAAAAATATAACCATTATAAACACCGCCTACACTAGCATACTTTTTTATAGTACTATGAGATATATTTAAGGCTCTTTGAGCAGCCATCACTCCTTCATATTTCTCTATAAATTTTCTATTAATATCATATACAAATACTGCTTTTAAAATATGACTATTATTATTAACATTTAATAATAAATTTTCACATTCTTTTGAATTTCAATCTGCAATTCTAGGTGTGTCACTTAAATTACGAGGTATATTACTTAAATATCATTCACCTCTAAATATTGTTTGTTCTTGGATATTTTTAACTAATGTAGGATGGTTAGATTTAATTAATTTAGCTAAAGTTTTAACAGAAGGGAAAATAACTAATAACTCTTTAAAGGAATTATAAATATAGACAGGGTAAGCAGAATTAGCTTCAATCATTCTTAACTTACTTTCTATAGAATGATTTCTATATAAAAAGGGTTATTTTCACCTGTAACAGCCCTGGCTATTAAACCTTTAGTTTCATCAGAATGCACTCTATTCTTAGCTAATTCAGATAGTAACTTCTTGGTTTCCTCTGTATGCATATAACCTAAAGAAGAGTAACCTTGTTTTAAAACATTATAATAAGGCATGACATGTGTAATATAAAAAGTTTCTCTAGCAATTAAAAATGCGGGTTCTACATATTCTAGAATTAAAAGAGAAAAATTTGAAGGATCATACTTAAGTAAAGCTTTGGTAATAGGCATATTAATATTTTGTTTACTTTTTAAAAAAGCTTTATTAAGATAGTTTCTCATTCTAGAAGCTAAATTAATAGAACTTCCTACATAAGTATGGTTATTTACCTTGTTAATTAAAAAGTAAACACCTGATCTACCTTTTTCTTCGTTTATTATCTTAATTCTATCTTCTTTAAAGTTCTCATAAACTTTTTCAGCCTTTAAATTTTTGGTGTTATCTTGGTTATCTTTATTACTAAAGTTAGAATAATGTCGGATATTTATTGCCCTATAATTTAAGACTAATGAATCTGGTTTTATGTGGACTATATCTTCTCATAATAAATTATGAGGACTACGTTTAGTCTCTGAGGAGCCCCACATCTTGCAACCCAAAGCCATAGCTTGTATATTTATATTGTAGGGTAGAATCCGTAGGTTTCCTGCTGATTGTTCAAAATTATGCTTTGTTACTGAGATTGAATAAAACTCTAGTATCATAATTGTCAGAACTTCCCAGCATATGGTAGTCTTATCTGAAAGCAGAGGGAGGGCTAAGTGGTTGTTTAATAACCCTCCAATTGTAAACATGAATACAAAACCTAATGCAAATAACATTGAAGGTGTTAATTTGATAGATCCTCCATAACATGTAGCTAATCAAGAGAATATTTTAATACCTGTAGGTACGGCTATAATTAATGTAGCAGCCGTGAAATATGCTCTTGTATCCACGTCTAAACCTACAGTGTACATATGCAAACTTAGATAGATTTACGGTATATAAAAAATAAATTTAAGTACACGCATTTTATTAACCTAGGTGTTTTTGTAATGTTCTGACCATTTAGATAAAATTTAATAAATATTTATTTATTTATTATTGTATCAAACCCTTTACACCAATCCACTAATAGATTACTAAGTCCCGACTGTACATTCGCAAGCGTTTCAGCTCTACGTTGGTGAACCAGTCTGTAGCGATGTTCCAAGTCACCGACGGTCTTCAACTAAGGGCGTTGTTAACCGTTTTCACCATGTCCGGTTATTATTTAAAACATATTATGTAATACATCGCGTTCCTCTGGGAAGTTGCCACGAATAATAATAACTAGGCGGGATTTTAAACCCACAGCACCAAATCAGAATAATAATGACTTCAAACTATAAATCCTAATATTCCTATAGACATCATAGCATAGCGATATTTTACGTAAATAAAGTATTATTTTAATCTATTAGAATTCATTTCTAAGTTTAAACTTTTAATTTTATTTAAACCTTCCTGAGTTAAATGTTGTTTTAATTTAATAATATTCATACACTCTTTAAAACAAATATAATCTTCCTGTTTTAGATTCAATAAAGGATAAGTGTCAAAGTGTGGTAAGATTTTTTCTAATATAATAGCAGAATCTTGAATGTAAAAATCACATATCGGAGTAGCTGTATTAGATCTTACACCTACAGAACCACAATTAAAAAACTTAATAAACAATTTCATTAGCTCTAAATCTTTAACGTGTTGAGCAATATGAAATCTACAACTCACTTTTTCTGACAATACATAATCCTTAGCTGGTCTAATGTAAATAGAAAATCCTCCATCACCGGCTACAAATCCCGATACTCATTGAGGATTTAAATTCTCAGGTAAAGATACATCTATTTTATCTACAGGTATTATATCAGGATAGTATTTTTTAACATTTTTCGATACTCCTCTGTTTATAGAAGCATAATATGAAAGAATTTTTAAGAACCCTTCCTTGGTTAAATGCTCTTTATTTAGTATAATTTCTACAACTTTTGACCATAATAAAAAATCTAAAGCTTTTTTACTAATAAGAGGGTATTTCGTAAAATGAGGTATTATAACATCTTTTATATAATTTACATTAGTTACTCTATACACAGATTTTTTTTTATCTGATCTATGGTAGACAGCACCTACACCGAAAAAAGATTGAATCTTATACAAGATTTCTTTATCTTTTTCATGTAAATTTATTTCAAATGAAACCCTTACTTTCCATTTTAAATTCTCGGATTTTTCTACTATTATAGAAAAACAACCCTCAGCGTCCACAAACCCTGTCACCCAGTTAGGGTCTAGTTTGTGTAAATGATAATTCACTGAGTAATTTTTTTTAAATACTTTATTTACAGGTACGTAATTATATAATGCAATTTTTGTACTTTTATAAAATATTGGACTATATCTTAATCTTTCGTGTTGAAAGATTCCCCTTGTGTAGTCTCTGAGGTTATAAAAAAAGAATTTCAAATTATTAATGAAAAAGAAGATTTTTTTATTTACCCGCTGATTGCTCATTGTAATATCCTTAACTTTTTTACTGAAAAATTTAGTATTACTAGTATTTAAGGTGTTAGAGGTTTCCAGCGTATAAAGGGGTTTTTCGTTACGATTAGTTAACGAAGGCCTTTTGACCATACCTATGTAACCGAATATAGATTTATTTGAATTGGCTGAAATAGTTGTACTAATTATACCAAAACCAGGTACAATTAATATATAACAAGAAATTTGATTAACCAAATAGTTATTACTAAATAATAATCTATTGAAATTATTACTAAATAATAATCTATTGAAATTANAAATAGTTGTACTAATTATACCAAAACCAGGTACAATTAATATATAACAAGAAATTTGATTAACCAAATAGTTATTACTAAATAATAATCTATTGAAATTAATACTCAAGAATTTAACATCCTTGTTAGGACTTTATCTTAAACTGCAGTGTCACTTAATCTGTTCATTGTACTTTTTAATTTAAGAACTTTTTCAAGTCCATCTTTATTTAAATGATCTTTATTTTGAATTATTAAATAAGCTTTTCTTCATTTTAAATAATTAACATGTTTACTAGATAACAGATGAAAGTAATCGAAATAATTAATAACATATTTAGCTGAACCAAAACTAGTTGAATCGTAATAATAGGTATCTTGGCTTTTTCTATAACTAATATTACCTCCTAAAAAGTCCTTAATTAATAATAAAATAGTATCTTTTTTTTGATCTATTTGAAAATTTAATCTAACTTCAACTTTATTACTACGATTAATTACTTTTATTTGAAAACTAGCATCAGCATCAGAAAACCCGGCTAATCAATGGTTTTTTAAATCTTTATCTGTGTTTAATTTTAAACTAATGGTTTTTTTAAATCCAGCATACTTATCATGATTTAATATATTATTAGTTATTTGATTAAACTTAGTTTCTGTTCTAATTTTACCATTTATTAAATTAATTACTTTTTCCAAACCTTCTTTAGCAGCTACAACTAAAAGAAAAGCATTTTTATCTTTAACTTTTTTAACACTTCCAAAACCTAAACGTTCTTTTATATAATAGGCTAAAGAAACATCTGATGAATGAAATACAATAACTAATTGTTGTTTACTACTAAAATGACCATCACCATCTATTAAACCTGCCAAATAATGCCCAAATTGATTCTCACTGACTGGCTTTAAATGTTTAGGTACATGAACAGAAACTGGTTTTACATTTTCTGAGTTAACTACAGTTTCGTTGCGTAAAGTCTCTGAGGTTCTATTTTTAATGTAAAAAATATTACCTGCTGATAAACTTCATTGGTTTAACTTTATTACTATGTCATTTAAGATTGAGTATTTAAAACTAATTATCGAAGTCGTCCCAGCAAATAGCAACGTTAAGAAGCCTATATATTTGACTTCTGGGTGCTACATTTAAATTATTTAAATGTTTGGACCATATCTTTAAATAAGTAAGAAATTATTCATAATTTAATCAATTTTTATAAAATATTTCTCAGCTTTTTGCTAATAAAGAATCAGGTGCAGCTTTATAAGCTTTCATGTCTTTCAATTCATAAAATCTTTCAACTAAATGTAATCTTTTAATTTTTGCCGATTTAGGCGGATATTGTTTAAAATATTCCATTAGTTTAACTACATCCTCTCTTTTAGAAATATATCATTTAAATGATTGAGAACTTCCAGTATCAATATAAACTTTTCCACCGTATAATTCTACTAAAGGATTAAGCAATTCGGATGTTTTTTGGGTTAATGCTAGAGATAGTTGTAAATTAGTTTTATTTATACCTATAGTTCCATCCGCGTCAAAGAAACCAGATAATCACCCATCCTCAAATGTTAACTTTTCAGGTAAAATTAAACTAATATCATACTTAGTACAAACTTTATTCAATTGAACTAGTCTATAAGAATTTCTAATTAATCCGTTCACATCATTAATGATTCTTAATAAACCTTCTTTATGATGTAATCTATATCTCAATGCTTTAGCGTTAGATCTTAGTTTTATTGATCCACCGTAAACACTCTTAACAGATTGTAATGCATTTTCATCTCTTATATCCATGGTTATTTCTAACCCGGCATAACCTTGTTTTGAATATGTAAAACAACCATCTCCGTCTATTAACCCGGCTAATCATTGTTTAAATTTGTTGTCGACCTTTGAATTATTGGTATGAATATTTCTTTTATTTAACAAACGTATGGCCTCTGAGGTCCCTACTCACGAGTTAAACGCTTTGGTTACCTGCGGATTATCATAATTTAAAAAGATTTTTACTTTAACGGTATATAAAATATAGCTTATGTATAAAGTACTTATTAAACATAGTATGAACTCCCCGCATATAGTTTGTTGCGTTATATATAATATAAAGGGCCATTTTTGACCAAAGAATCCATTTCTTCAAATTTAACTTTACAAAGTCTCTTATTAAATCCAGGTACCATTATTGATGGGCTTGTGCATATTTATTTATATGGAAGAAATCGACTGTACATTAAGCATCATTTCAGACACCTACCGGTAAACCAGTCTGTAGCGGTTTCTTATATAACCGATGGTCTTTAAACGAGAAACTTGTTGACCATAAATACCAGTATTGCTAATATTTTTACTAACTTTTCCTTATATATTTTTATATATAAATGTAATATATACAATATTATATATATTACAATTCATAAGAGTTACAAGTAGTAATTAATAATATTAACTAAACCTAAGGTATATTATTAAATAATATTTACTCTTTTAGATCCTTTTTTTTACATCTGTCCTTAGAGTTTCATAACTTACACGTTAAACCTTGGCTTGTTTTCCCTTTATTAATTATTTACTATTTATTAATCTAACTTTTTCAATCATTACTAATCTTTTTTTTTGATCTAAATGATCTTTTCTTAATAATTCTTTATACATTTCTTTTCATAATGTATAAGATATTAGTTTTTTAGTATATAATTGATGAGTATCAAAATAAGAGAATATATTTTTACAATTTTTTAATCCTCCTATTCTATATTCATAGACATTACCTACACTATGATTTGATACAATACCTCCATTAAATAATATACATAAATGTTCTAATATTTTTTTATTCATTTCTCATTTTTGTGATATATTGAAATTAAAACTAAAACCTTTAGTATTACCTATAGAACAGGTAAAACATCCTTCACCGTCTGTAAATCCTACTAATCAATTATTATTTAAACTAGGTAATATTGTATTTTTTTTTAATAAAACAGTATCTAATTTTATTCTTCCTTTAGACACTCATTTATTAAATCCTTCTAAGAATTTTTCAAAACTTTTTTGTCTACTTGGTAAAATAATATTTCCATTAAATAAACTAATTAGTATATCTATTTCTACTTTACTTTGAGTTACATATCTACTAGTAATTAAAGATTGTGAAATAACTTTCCCAAATCCTAAAGTTTCTTTTATAAATTCTAATATTTGTTTATCTTCTGTACTTTGTGTTATAACAAAAGCTAAGTCTCCTCTATTATTTACTATAAAGGATCCCTCACCTTCTGTAAATCCTATTAATCAAGTTAAAAATATAATTGAAGGTGCATTTACATCAGGTAAATGTGTTTTAAACTTTTTATAAAAGGATGAAAAATCAAATTCATTATTACTTAGTGTACTATAATTTAATACATATCTTTTTAATTTTATACTAATAGCTAAACTTATAAATAGTAAATATATTAATAATTCTTTTAAGAAAAGATGTTGGAATAAAATAGGATCACCTCCACCAGCTGTTTCAAAGAATGATGTATTAAAATTTCTATCCGTTAATACCATAGTAATTCCCATTAAATTTGTTGACCTACTGGATAAAATCCCATAGCTTAAAGTATAACTATTTAAGCTTAAAAAGTTATAAAAACTTAGTGTAGGTACACAAACACTCTCGTGCTTGATCGGACCATATATTATATTTTTAAGTTGTAGAAGTTTTGTAAATGATCTCAAGTAAAATTTGTTCTGAAATTGTTCATACCAGATTTGATCTTTACTATTTTTTCCTTTCCTTCATCTGTATTATGCTCCTTTCTGTCAAACATGTCTACTACTTCCATTCAATCTAATGAATCTAAATATTTAGTTCCAAATAGAGGAAATTGTAAAAGATAATTTTTAGCATTAATATTACCTTTAAGGTTAGTAGTTCTAACTCTATACTCAGGTTTTGACTTATCCGATCTTATTTTTTTGACTTCCGTATCTAAAAACTCAGCAATATAACTTAAGAAATTCGAATTATCATATCCTTTGTGATCTTCTCGTCTTTGAGATATTTCTAATTTACACTCAAATTTAGGATATTTACCTGAAAGAGTAGTTCTTACTTGAAAAGAAGCGTCTGCTTCTAGAAACCCTGACAGCCACGGATTGGAATCTAAAGACTCTATAGATACAGGATGTTTTTCAATACTGGTTCCTTTAGTTTTATTTAAAAATTCGATTAATACATTAAGACTATGTATTTTAGGTGTTCTCATATTTCCATTTATTAATGAAATAACTAATAATACACCTTCATAGCTATTTATAGTTAATATATAAGCATTTACCCCTTTTTTTCGAGATAATGAACCTACACCTAACTCTTTTTGAACAAGTAGAGCTAAAGGTAAATCTTTTAAATGAAAAACTATTTGTATAGAGGGATAATTTAATTTACCCGGCGTAGCCGGGCTTCTTAAAGTTTTTGGTGTTACTATTGTACCATCACCTTCAAGAAGCCCGGTGAAATAATAACTAAAAAGAGATTTATTGGAATTTTGATTCTCGTTATTAGTATGAATGGATCTAAGAGTTGTGTATAAAGGAATGGTAAAAAGTACTAAACTACAACAAAAATATTTTGGCGTATAGTCTCTGAGGTTCTCTAAAAAGTTCAAACTTAATAGATTACCTGCTGATTGCGAGATATTTTCATATAACGGTTCCCAGAAAACAGCCAAATTTAGAGCCGGCAGAATTAGTTTACCGGCTAATACTGGTAAAGATAGTAGTAATAATACAGCTGTGATAACTACAGCTCATCCGAATAAAGCTAATTTCGTTCACAAAATCTTTTAATTTATGATGTGATAACTTTAATCTAAAGCTATTATCGAATCCTATAACATCAATATACTTATACACTTTTGTGTTATATTCCCTACCCACAGGGTACCACCCTCCACTTACAGCAGGCTAAAAATAATAATTATAATTGAAGTATTAAGATATAATTTTTTATACTACATTCTACAAATTTATCTTTTAAAATTCATTCTCGATTTAATAAAGATAATTTTTTCTAATCCTTCTTTAGTTAAGTGAAGTTTAGATTTTATTAAAAGAGATGCTTCTTTAAAATCTTCATAATCTTTGGTTTTTGCCCCTAATATAGGATATTCCTCAAAAAAAGGTATAATTTTTTCTACAATATCAGTAAAGCTCCTTACAGCAAATGTTCCAACACCAGATTTCTCAGCAACAGTGTAAGAACCACAACCAAAAAATTGCTTAAAGCTCTCTAATAGATAAGCATCTCGTATATTTTGGACAACTATGAAGTTTAACGCTACACTAATACCTAATTTATGTGTATTAGATTTACTTGTTTTAATAAAAAAACAACCTTCACCTGAAACAAACCCAGCTACTCAATATTTAACATCTAAATTATTTGAATCCAAAATAGCTTTTGGAACTTCAGGTCTTAATTCAGGAGTTATATCGGGAAAAGCGTCTTGTAGTCTTTCAGGTAAACCTTTATTCAAGGAAGCTCTAATACAGATAAGTTTTTGTAAACCTAGTTCTGTTTGATGTTGTTTATTACTTACAAGATTAAAAGCTTTTTCAAATAATAAATAATCTGCATATTTTTGAGTTTTAAGAGGATAATTCTTAAAGTGTTCAATAATAGTTGCTAAGTCACTTAATTTTACAACTTGAAACATAGCTGTTTTTCCATGCACAGTAACATTACCGACACAAAAAAAACGTTGAATTGTGTATAAACTATCTAAGTCTTTTGAGTGTAAGTGAATACTAAAAACTAATTTAGTACTTCACCCTAAAGAGTATCTAGGGTCTTTACTAATATTTATTGTAAAACTTCCTTCGGCGTCGCAAAAACCAGTAATAAAATGAGGATTAAGATTATTTGTGTTAGTAGTATACTTCGTTTTATTCATTTATATGTGTTCATATAAATTCAAAGGATCGCATACCTATAAACGGTAAATTTACAATAATTATATAAATATAATATTAAATTCCTAAAATAGGTATGTTTTACCTTAGAACCGGCTTTCCCGGCGACTAGAGTACACCTTACAATCTAACATTGAATTATTATAGATTGAAAACCATCTACTCGTTGCTCTTTTACAGATATTTGACTATCTGATTTAGATCCGCGATCACCCATTTCAGGTCTAAATTCCTCCATCTTTAGTGATATTACCTTACCTTGAGTCATTAATCAAGCCAGAAATAAAGTTTCCTTTATTTCCTTGGTTACTAAAGCTTTAGGGCTTCCCCGGAGTTTGGTTTTTTTACACAATTAACTATAACTGTTTTTATGTAATCTTATACCAGGAGTTCTCATATTAACTATTGTAGTTATGACACATTATAAAGATATAATCTTATTAATCGCATAATCCGGCTACGCTACGAAGTACGAAGGACCCCCCCTAAAAAAATTATGCAGCCGGGTGTAGCCGGAAAAGATGCGCAGCCTGCATGGCCATAAAAATTACCTTGAAAAATTGTGGACTATCTCTTCAGCAAATCGAAAGTTCGATTTGGTGTAAAACGTATAGTCTCTGAGGATCCTACTACACAAAAGTAATGTTAATACTTTAATGATTGGTTTCCTGCTGATTGTGCATAAGCCTATAAGATTTTTACTTTAATTTTTATTATTAGTACTTATAGACACTAAGCCTTTCCAGCATACAGTTTTAATTTTATATCAACCTCATTTTTTTTGCTAATATATTATTAACCCGACCCACTCTGGGATAGAGTATAAACCCTGCCACTTGAAAAATATTATTTTTTATTTATTATTCACAGTTTTACAAATATAACCTTTATATGACTGATCTGTATTTAAACGTTTTACTAATGTCATTTGAGAAGCAGAAAATCCTTTACTCTTTAAGAAATTTATACATTGTCCTAAACTTTCAAAAAAAAGTTCCTCCTTACTCTGTACATCTATTAATACAATAGCTTTACTTAAACCATTAACAGGTTTTTCCTTATTAAATTTCACTCTGTCTATTTTTAGCATTAAAGCTATTTCAGGTAAAGTCATATGAGACTGTATAGCAGAATTATTACTTTCTCTTGTAAATAAATATTTACCTAAATAGTAAGTACCTTTTGTAAGGTGTTTAGTAAATGAAAAATGACTTATATTAAGTTTAGATATAAAATCTTTTTGTTGTGTATAATAATAAAGAATAGATCTATCTCTATTATACATAAATAATGCTTTAGAATTAGATCCACTAGGGTTATTTGAAACTTTTATAGTATTTAAATTAAAGGAAGGGTCTAGTAAAAAGTATTGCTCTAATATTATTTCTGATTTGAATTCGGGAAAATAAGGTAGGCATATTACTTCTAATTTAAATTTAGATAAACCCACTTCTTTAATTAAAGGAATGAGTTTACCTGTGCTTTTATGAGTTTGAACTAAGTAACTTTTTAATCTAAAAACCAATTGAGAGGATGAACCTACATATTTTTGACCAGTACTTAAATAAGTAAAAATATAAACACCTTGTGGTTGGATTTTACTGTGCGGTGCACCAAATTTTTCGTAAATTAAATCCAAGGTTTCTTGTTTATGTAAATCATAAAAAACTAATTTAGGTATAGCTAATAAGGAATTTAAAGTATCTTCGCTCACTAAAATATTAGAATATGCTAATATTTCATTTAATACCTTTAAAGTTACAGGTTTATTACTGTTAACTTGAGAATTCGCTAATTGATGAGCAAAAACATTTTTACCTTTTCTCCCTAAAATAACACCTCAATCCTGCTTTTTATTTGAATTCTTTTCAGGTTCTTCGGGATCTTCTTCACGATCTAATTCATTTTCTTCTCATTTTTTGCCTTCGTCACCTAACTCGTTTTCTTCGTCATTTTCTTGGACATTTTCATTTTCAAGTTCCTCACCGTTATCTTCATTAGATTCTATGCCAGTACCTTTAGATTTAGCTAGTATAGTGAAACTTTCATTTTTAACTAATAAAGACAAGAAAACTATGATATAATAAATAATATGGTAAATAATATTAATAATATAGTAAATTATTAATGGGATTAATAATAGCGGCAGCAACAAGCCGAAATTGATAGCTCCTAATAAACTACTAATTCCTGAAAGGTGTAGAGCAAATATAGCTAAATCAACACTAGGTCCACTATGACTTTGTACTCCAGATAGAGGAGGATATATAGTTCACCCTGTACCTGCTCCACCTTCTATTACGGCAGAGAATACCAATAATAGTAAACTGGGTATTAATAGTCAAAAACTTATATTGTTAAGTCTAGGGAATCGTAATTATATATACTAGATATAGTATATACTTTAGAAGTTTCCTTCTAAAACGGACTATGTCTTCACCCTAAAAGGGGCTTCGCGTGTAGTCTCTGAGGATCCTACTAAGGTATTAATACCCGTTGGTTTCCTGCACATTCTTCCCATGTATACATAAGTGTTACGACTAATTCAGTTGAAAATACAACTTTAAAGATATATAATCTTAATCAGGTGTCTATGTATCTGTTAACTGGAAAAATTAATTCCAAATTCGAGAGATTCTATGCATATAGCAAAGTCATAATTAAGGAATTTACACTCCTTAACGGCATTCCCCGTATTTAGGGATTAATATTATAGTAATAATTTATATAGATAATTCATTTAAATGATCTCAATTGAAAAAAGTTCTTTGTCTATTCATATTATTTCTAGCTGTATCTGTTATAACTAAACCTTCTTCAGTTAAATGTTTACTATCGAGAATTAATAAAGCTTTTTTTCAATCTTTATAATCTAAATATTTACTGGAAAATAGGGGATATTTATCTAAATAGTTTATAACTATCTTTAAAGATATTTTACTTGATGCAGCTAAAGTATAATATGTACTTCCGGTTGATTTTTGAGTTCTAGTTAACAATGAACAATTAAGAAAGTTAGCTATACTAGATAAAACTTGTTCATAACTTTCATTAGTAATCGGATCTAACATTCTTTGCTCGATTCTTAGTCTACAAGCTATTTTTCTTTTTTTCGCCCCATCCTCCAATTTGGTGTGTAAAACCGAAAAACTACCATCTGAGTCTATGAATCCACTTAGTCAACCATCTTCAAATAAAACACTAGTTTTTAAAGGCAACTTAGCTATATTAGTACTATGATTTTTATTTAGTCAATCTATTAAACTATGAAGTTGATGAATTTTAGGTGTTCTTAATTCACCATTTATTAAATTAACTAATTTTTTTAAACCAATTACAGGTGAAACAACTAAAACACAAGCATTATCTTGTAATTTATATCTTATAAACCCTGAGCCTATTAACTCTAATAATTTTTTAGCTAAAGGTTCATTTTTCATTCCGAATGTTATACAAAATCTAGGGTTTTGTTTTTTTTTTCACTAGGTTTTTGTATTCAAATGTGGCCATCCCCTTCAAATAAACCAGCTAAATATCCTTTAAATTTATCGTCTTTTAGATTACTACTATAATTTCTAATATTAATCCCAAGGAGGCCTTTTTTTTTTGCCATGTCTGGTCCCCCTACTAGCAATGGTAATAAGAAATTCATTTTTCTGTAATCGTTAAATTACATTTGGACTATCTCTTCATCCAAAAATTAGATATTTTTGGAGTATAACGTATAGTCTCTGAGGATCCTACATAAAAATTTAATTTTATTTTCGTTTCCTGCGGATTATCCTTTACTATTTTTATTAGTTTTGAGGGTTATGTATATTTAAATGTATAAACTTTCATAACTCCTATAATAAAACTTTAGGAGCTTCCCGCATATAGTTATATTTTCTATGGTAATATTACTATTACCTTCGGCAATTTCTTTATAAAATTTTTATTTATCTAAACTATCTAAATGAGAAAAATCAAATACTTTACGGTTATTATTAAATTGAGCCTTAATTTTTTGAATTTCTAGTATATTTTCAGCTGTTAAAGGTTTTCCATCACGTAATTTAATTTGTTCAACTACGTATTTTCAATCTTTGTAGGCTAAATATTTTGAAGAATATAAAGGATAACGATCAAAATACTCTAGAGTATTTTGATGGCTTTCTGAGTTATGTGCTATAACCATAAAAGAATAGAAAATTTTATCTTTTTGTTCTCTAGATCTAGAATACAAATTTACAGTTAAGTATCTAGCTATCTTATCTAAGATTTCAAAATAGCTATTACCTCCTTGTTCTATTGAAGCTTCTCTGTGGTAATTTTGTCTTAATTCTATACGGAAAAAAGCTTGTACTCTTTTCGAAGTAACTACACCTTTTTTCTTTCTATCTGTTAATGTTAAACTAAAGTTACCATCTCCGTCTGTAAACCCTGCTAACCATGAATTACTATTTATAGGAGAAGAATCTAAATCTAAAGGTTTAATTTCCTTATTCATATTTTCATTATACCAGTTAATTGCTCTATGTAAAGCCTCTATTTTAGGAGTACGCATATACCCGTTAATAATATGAATTATTTTTATAACATCTTCGCTATTTTGAATATTTCATAATACGCAACCTTGATTTTCTTTTTTATATATTTTACCTACTTTAGTGATTGATACTAATTTTTCAGCTAAAGGGTTATCATTTAAACTAAACACTAAGAAAATTTTAGGAGCATATTTTTTAGCTTTTGAATTTTTGTCGTGAATAGCAAATGAACCGTCAGCCTCTATTAATCCAGCTAAATAAGCCCCTATTTTATTACGTAATAAATTTAAATCATTTTTATCATTTTCCTCTTTAGCTTCCGTAGAAGAAGCTAAAGTTGTAAAAGTTTTATTTTATTCTTACCGAAACCTCCAATTAAAGCAGGCATACGTATTTAACTTAAAGGAGGTTAAGGGTTTAGGGCGGAATTACACCTCGCACCTAAATCTACTAAATAATCTTACAATTTTTCTTCCGTCCTTCGTACTTCGTAGGAGGCGAAGCCTCCTCCAGCGCTTGCGCGGCCGGAGACTTTTCATTTATTTTTATAAAGAGTCTTATTTTTCATATGATTTCTTAAAGTTCCTTACCCTCCGGGGGCGTAGCCGCCCCCGGAGGGTAGTCGCAACTCCCTTCTGTATAGAAGTTATTTTATAACTGATAGTGTCTTTACCATCCCTATAATATTCCCTAACCCAAAAGAAGATTTTTAGCATTCCAAGATTGTTTTATCTTTTTTATGGAGATTAATTTGAAAGATTGGTTGAACTGTTCAACCTAATTTAGATTTAGGGTTTTTACGTATATTAACCATAAAGCACCCCTCAGCGTCTACGAACCCTGTTACCCAGTTAGGGTTTAATATTTGATCATTATGACTTTTATGTACTGAAGTAGAAAATGATCTATTAAGACTAAAACATAAAATAGGATGTTTAGTAGAAAAATTGAAGCAGGTATTATTTCAGGATCTCCCCATAAAAAAGTTTTCCTTAACATATATTTGAGGATATATATAGAACACTTTTCCTGATGCAATATTTATATTTTTATAAATAACAGGCATACATCTTATTTAATGTCATATCTCACATATCACATAAAAAAATTTTTTTATAAAGATCTTAAAAACAAATACCTGAATAAGTACATGCCAGGTATCTTATATGCAGCTATGTTAAATTCTTTTTTTGGCTTTTTTTTTATTTCTTATTTACATTTAATATTCCTATTTCAGTTATATCTACAACTATGCCTTTTACTAAAGCAGTTGCTAACAAAGACCCTTGTTTGTATCATAAACACATTATTTACTAATTATAATCTGCTAAGAACTGTACACCTCTTCTAGCATCTAAGAATAAAGATTTTTTTTTTCAAATAACTTAATACTCTTTCAACGCTATTGGGTGAAGATCCTACTAAGCATATTCCTGTAGGTTTATATGTTCAAATATACACAACACGATTACCTTTACATGTCTCTTTAATTAATTTTTTATTATGATAAGGATCCGATATATTAATATAATTACAAGGATAGTTAGAAAGGTAAGATAATCTATATTTTTCATCTTGAGCTCAAGAAGCTCCGAACGGACTTCTTTCTTTACCGTTATCTTTTACTCAAATAGGTTCATTTTCAGGTATTCCTCTACCTGTGTATAAAACCTTATAAGGTTTTGACTCTGGGGAACTTAAAGTTTTTCTTGAACCTTTTTTAGAGTTTCCCTTTGCAGTACTAAAGTTTCTTTTACCTGTGTTTAAATAACTGTTACTTTGAATACTAATTTTATTTTTAGCTATTAAATGGTCGGTAAGACATAAATGATCTAAAAGTTTTACAATAAAACTTATAGATAAAAAAGTAGAAAAAAAAAAAGATAACATAACCTCAATTATCTTTAACATAAAAATTACAAACTAAATATATTACTAAGATAACTGGCATGCCTCTTATTATTTTTAATAATAATTATGGTGAATTTATCCTTAATTTTAGCTAATGTTTGGACTATATCTTTACCTTTAAATATGCAGTACGCGACGAAGCCGCGTACGTAGATTTACCCCTAAATTAGAAAACACAGTGACCCTAAGGTAACCCTAAATATTTAAGGATACTATCTAGTAAAAATTTCAATAAGCATAAATAATTAAAGGAATATTTAATTTATTAATTCGCTAATCAGTTAATTATTTCCACTATGGTTGCCATACTTGTGTGTATAAATTCATCTCAAGCTTCGAGATCATTTCCTGTGTTTCCTTCATTAGGGTCATCGTTGTCCCCTTCTCGACTATGTTGTTCATTTTCAAGTTCACGCTCCCTACGATTCTCGTTTAATCTTTGCATTTCCTCTTTCAATTCAGCTTTTTTTGCTTCCACTTCTTCTGGTGAAGCACTAGAAGCACCATTAGCTAATAATATATGAGGAATTATTAAACCAGAACTAAGAATACCGAAAACAAAACCACAAAATATATCTCCGTAAACGGCATGCATAAGAGATCTTTTATAATTTATTTCCGTTTAGGTTTGAGCAAGATCTTTAAAAACAAACCATATTTACTAAGGTATTTCACGTGTAGTCTCTGAGGATCCTACTAAATAAAAGTGTTTAATGCGCTACAGTGAGCCCTTTTATTTTTGGTTTCCTGCTGATAGCCTAATCTTTTGAATTGTAACTGTATCCTGCCGCTTTTCGTTTACAGATATGTTCCGAAAGTCTGCAATACTAGTATCAAAAGCCCTAAAGGGTTCCAGCATATAGTGAAATAGTAATAAAGTATTTCTACTTTACACGGCCATGCCTACTTTTTTTTTTTTTAATTTAAAATTAGCTATCTCTTCAAGATTAAAGATCTCGATAGTAATAGTAATAACAACAAGGTTAAATAATAACAAAATGAACAAATATTAATTAAAGTTTACCCATTCATCTATTATGTATTAACATAATAATCTTTAATGTGTCCTCGATTTTAACTTTCTCGCCCTCTGTTCATTCCAGCTTTTATTTTTTTTATTTGGTTCAACCCTAAGTCTGTAAGGTGAGCCTTATTTTTTATTAGTTCAGAAGCTTTACAGAAATCCTTAAAATCTAAACCTTTAACTCCTAAAATAGGATACTTTTCAAAAAAAGGGATTATTTTATCTGTAATATCTGAAAGCTTACTAACTATAAAGTCTCCGACTTCTGAATTAGATTTAAAGTAATAACGTCCACAATTTAAGTATTCTTCCAGTGTTTTCATTAACCCTTCGTCCTTGTTATGTTGAGTTATTTGAAACCTAGATCAGGCACGAACACCAGCTTTACTACTTGCTGATTCTCCAACGTGAATACTAAAACATCCTTCTGCACTCACAAAACCTGCAAGTCAATTAGGATCTATAATAGTCGGGGTGTCTACAAGGGGTCTTAATACAGGAACAACATCAGGGAAAGCTTTTGGTAATTCTTCATTGAGACCTTTATTCATTGAGGCTTTTATATTAATAATTTTTAATAAACCTTCGGAAGTAAGATGTTATCGACGACTCATTAAATCCAAAGCTTCTTTAAATAATTTAAATTCGACTTGCTTTTTTTGTTATTAGAGGGTAATTATTTAAATGATCTAATAATATTGCTAAGTCTCTATAATAAATCTTAAGACTAACCTTATTATCTATAATTGCAATATTACCTACTCCACCTAATGTTGTTTGTATTTCTTCTAAAAGTGTTTTATCTTTTAACCGTAAATGAATTTCAAATACAGCCCTGACAGATCACCCTGTTTTAACACTATTACTTTTATGTACAACAATATAGAATGAAGATTCTCCTTCCCCGGCGAAGCCGGGGATAGCTTGCGCTAAAAATCCAGTTAAGAATCAAGGGTTCATTTGTGATGAAGATGAATAATAACGACGTCTAGTTAATTGCAAATTAGTTGCTGTAAGTGTAGTAGACAAAGCGGAATAATTTATTCTATTATACAAATTAATAGAATGACCTACATAAATATGTTTACCGTATTCACTTTTTCATATATAGACACCTCTTGGCTTTTTAGTAACTTTTAATATAATATTAAAAGGATCATTTACTAAAATCTTAACATACTTATATTTAGATTATTTAGAATTTTTGTTATCATTATTATTATTACCGTTACCTATTATTAAATTATCGTTATTATCATTATTTACCTTCTCTAAACTTAGAGATGGTTCCAATTTAAAATTAAATATATAAAAAATTTTGTTTTCGACCATAAAAAATATCATCAAGATTGCATGAGCGGTTATGATACTGTTATATAATTGATTGTCAGCAATATATTGTACACCTGGACCGCTAAGTTCCATTCTTATAAGCACAGAGAAGGCTGTACCTAATAACCCTGAAAATAAAGCAAACATTAAATATAACGTACCTATATCCTTCGCATTTGTTGATAAAAATCATCGCTCTAACCAAATACTAATAGAAGAATTTAAATTATTTAACCCATTATTACCTTGCATGTGCCTATCATCTAGATCTTGAATGATATACATAGGCATAAGCATTCTTCATAATTAATAAGTATAAGTCTTTAAATTATATTAGTATTTATTTAAATATTGAGAAAAAGAAGCTAGATAGTTATACAAAATAAAACAAGATTATGGAGGAATTGAACCTCAAGCTTAAGATCTGCAATCAAAGCGTAGACCAACTACATCATAATCTTTATAAAGATTTTTCATTTAATTTTCAGCCTCTTTCCCGGCTACGCCCTCTGGCGCAGCCGGGTCTTTTTAGTGAAAAGGCGCCGTATCTTAAAAAGATAATCTTAAAAGGGGCGTCATACATTTTTAGTTTATTAACTTACGATTCAAAACTAAAACTTTAATTTAATTAATACAAAGACTCTTTACTATAATTTATATTAAAAACCAATACCTAATTGTTCAAAAATAGGAGCTAAATTATTACAATTATTTATAAAATCATTACTAGAGTTGTACATAATATAGAGTCAATGTAGGTAAACTTCTAATGCATTTGCTCCTAAATAATTAAGGGTTAAAATCAAAGTATTTAAATCCCTAATAATTAGAGTAAATTCGAATTTAATTAATGGAAGTATTTGAAAAAAATTGTTTCTTCTGCATCATTAAGAGATAAATTTCTTAATTGATCATTTAATATTTCAATTAAATTACTTATATCCCTTAAACGATTAGGGATTTCTCTTATATGTTCTCTAGCTTCCAAAGCAGCATTAACTACTGCTCCATCTCCATTTAACGTTGGTGTAGGAACTCACTTTATAGCCTCATTTAATGCCAAACTTGTAACAGTTAACGAAAGAAATACGGCTAGAATAGTATCGGGTACATACAAAATTTCAGAGTTAACATTATGTTGAACAATAATTGCAACAGTTACGGGTGATAACTATATAAGTATAGTTCCTTTTTCTAGTCTAATTACTACCTAGATTCGCTGTTTTACGTTTAGTGTTAAAATGAATATCTATTAAAGTATTCTCTATGATACTTAATACAGGAACTATTAAATAAAATGTGCAAAATATAAAACTGTACTTATTTGCCCAAATTCTATAAATGGAGATTCAACATGTTTAGCACCTAACTGCATTAATACTAAGAAATTAGCTACAAATATATAAAAGCTATTTTGTTAAGGGGCTTGAATTGCAAACCTTTAGATCTACCCATATCTGTAATAGGTAGCAACATTATAACTAATAATGCACTGAACATAGCTATAACTCCCAAGAGTTTATTAGGTATAGATCTTAAAATAGCATAGAAGGGAAGCAAGTACCATTCAGGAACAATGGCAGGTGGTGTCTGCATTGGATTTGCCATAATGTAGTTCTCTGAATCACCTAGGTAATTAGGCATAAAGAACACAAATAGACTTAAAACAAATATAAAGATAAAGATTGTTATTAAATCTTTAAATAAGAAATATGGAGCAAATGGTAATCTGTCATAATTACCTGATACACCTAAAGGGTTACTTGACCCTGCTGTATCATGAAGTGCTATTAAATGCATTAAAGCTAATGCAGCCAATACAAATGGTAATACAAAATGTAATGCAAAAAATCTATTTAATGTTGCATTATTTACGCTAAAACCTCCTCATATGACCAAAAAAATTTTTTTTATAATTTTTAATTTATATTTTATATCCTTTCAGATATCTAGACTATATCTTGAATTTTATAATACGTTGCTATATAACTAACGCTATAAATCCTGGGGTTGTCGTGTTGAGCTTATTGTTGGTTTAACTCACTCATTAGTCGTTGAACGTTCTTAATCCTTTTATATTAACCGAATTAAGTTCCGCTACAAATAATTTAATAATTAGGAGGTAAATTATCTTATTAAATGTTCTTGTAATTTTCCCCATTTGCCGCTAAAAAAATTGATTTTTTTTAAGGAGCCCATTTTACAATTTAGGGTAGTGTAATTTATTATACCGTATAGAATTTTGTAAATTATTTAATCATTTTACATATTGAATGTACTTTAATCCAATTAATTTTTATTTATTACCAAGATTATTTTCTAAAGATATTTATTTCGTATCGTCCTTTAAATGGTTTAGTGTAATTTTTACTTAATTTAAGGTTCTCATAATTAATAATTTTATTTGCATAACTTCCTATACCTTCAGCAGCTTTTCTTATTGAACTATTCCGTAAAAACCTTAGTTTCTAAGTCAAGGACGGTTACTTTAATACCATTCTTTTCAGCTAAAACATTTTTATTTAAAGCTACCAAATGCTCCCTTAGTTTAGCTCTAGTAGCCTCGCTATGGTTAATTCCTATTCTGGCAGCTTTTATTTTAGCTTTAATACTTTCTGAAAGAACACGCCCAGTTAAAGCTGCTCTAATTTTAGCCTTAGTCTCTTCTAAAACTTCAAAACCAGCTCGGGATCCGGCAAATTTTAATATATTATATTCCGGTTTTAAATAATCAAGATAAAATTGTTCTCTTTAATAACATCTTCACTATTACAAATTCTAGTATCTCTAGCCTGAATTCAAGGTGTCCATATTTAATAAGGGATTTATAAATTATACTACGTTTAGCTTGACTTTCTATTAATTTTAAAGAAAAATAGCTAGAAAAACGTCGTCCTAAATCTACACTAGAGCCAATATACATTTTCCCTGATTTATGTCCCTCTCTCCTCTGATTTTTTTCTATTGCTTTTAATGGCAATTTTTTTATTTTCATGAGCGTTATCATAAATAACTTCAGGAGTAACCTTAAAACTATAATTTGAAATACCTAAACCTAAACCTACCTCCGAGCTGTAACATCGCAATTTAAAAATATTATTTAATACTAAGCTTTTTTTACATATATTTCTGTATTTCATGCTTTTTTTTTATTTAAATTATTCTACCTTCGTAAAGGAAAAATGCCAGAAGACTCAGACTTGAACTGAGAATTTGAGGGTTGAATCCTCCTATTTTACCCTTAAACTATACTCTTATAAAAGTATATTTATTACTATAAACTTTATACACAGTATCCTTCTAATGAATGTAAACCGTAAATAAGCCTTCATATTTTTTACTATTTTTGTATTACGACCCGTTTCAATAGTTGAACTACACCTATTTTTTTTGAGACATATGCTTTAACTGTGTATGTAAAATAGCCTCTAACCTTTTTCACCTCTAACCTTTTCACGTCTAACATTTTCACGTTTAACCTTTTCTTGCTGTTTTAAGGTTTGCTTAAAAAAATGAAAATCCTCCTTTCTAGAAAAAATTTTTCTAAATTCTCTTTTTACTCTTTTATAAGTAAGAGGATTATCTTTGACAAACTGAACAACGCCAGGGTATAGTGAAGGACATAAATATCCTATAAGTCAATCTTTAAAAATTAAAGTTCCGGGCGCCACGAATTTTCTTCGGTTGCTGGAACCTGGGCCGGGGGCCCTAGGATGTAAACCTTCGAAAGAAAAGAAATTTATAATTGTTTGAATATCTGATTTAGAACTAACACCAAATTGATTAAAATTATTAGTAGTGTCTATCTTTCTAGTAGTGTGAAACACTAATTTAAATGCTTCAAACAAATTAGTATGTATTCTTTGTTTTAATTGAAAACAACCATCATTATTGCTTTTAATAAAAAAAGAACCTTCTGAACATGTGAACCCTACAATTCAATTTTTGAAAAAATGTAATAATGTATAACCATTGGCATTTTCTGGTAATTTAAATACATCTTCAATATTGTCTCTTGATGGTATTTCTTCAAACAATTTAATATCTTTTCTAAGGATATGCATGGCTAGATTAAATTGATTAATTCTAGTTTCAGTTAAAAAGAATATGTTATTATGTATTAATAAAGGAAATAGTATTTCCTGTAATTCAGTTTTATTAATAACTAATTTGCAAGTAGGACTTCTTAAATCTTTATATATATTAATTTTACCTAACTTTAAAACAGAGTGTATATATTCTAAGGTAGAAATATCTTCAGAATGTAAAGAAATTATTAACTTAATTGTTATAAATCCTTTAGTTGTTTTGGTAATTTGGATATAACCATCTCCATCTATTAATCCAACTAAAAATGCTAAAAAAGATGTGGGTATGGAAATATAATCCTTTTTATCTAATAATTTATTCATTTTCTTTAAAGCATTTATATGCACATTACCTATTGTAGGTAATATTGAATATAAAAAAATTACACTAACAGCTAAAATTGTAATTTTTATTGACTCAACAATATCTTGTCCAATTCATGGTATAGCACTAATAAGATTTGTAATAACAGTAGCACCTCATAAGGACATTTGTCCATAGGGAAGAACATACTAACTTACTTATCTACATATATTATAGAATAAGCTAGAATAACTTTGAATTCGTATATTCTATTAATTAATTTTCTAACTAAAAGTTTCGCCTGTGCATTAAGCAGCATTTCAGCCACCCATAAGTGACCCAGTCTGTAGCGATTATCTAGATAACCGACGATCTATTATTAATACGTGATAGTAGAAGTTTTCCACTCCGCCATAATCTTTTGATCGTTTTCACTATATGTCGCCAAAGAAATATTTCTTCAATAACCCTGTCAGGTTATTCCACTTTAATTTTTATTTCCTTCTAGAAGTTGCATAAAATTTTTAACTCGTGGGACTATGATATAAATATATAATTATTTGTATTTAACTCTTCAACGTCTTAAGAGAATTTTTTTTCTGTTTTTAAAACTCTTCTAATAGTTTTATCACTACAATTTAAACTTTTTGAAGCTTCTAAGATACTAGGATATTCACCATACAACGTGTTATTACTTATATTATATAACACTATGCCTTTTGAATTGTTTTTCATTGTATCTAAGAATTCTTTAGATAATATACGAGGTTCTGTCCTAATTAAAGCTTTTTCTTTTATTTTAACTTTAGTTTCTTCACTCAAAGTTTTACCTCTATTTAAGCTGCCTATAGCTTCACGACGTTTTTCACTATAATCTGCTTTCATTTTTATCCTAGTTACTTCAGTATGTTTATAACCAAAACTTGAACCAGCCTCAGTTAATATATTATAATTAGGTAATAATGTTTTCAAATAAAAGTCTTCTAAATCTAGTAATTTCTTATTATTTTCTACATTAACCTCTTCTGGAAATAACTCCAATATAATAAAAGCGAAATTGTCTAAACCGTACTTTTTCACAGCTAATTTGACTATTTTACTTCCCGTAAAATTAATTAAATGTCTATAAAATCTGCTATAGATTTTATTAGTAGAGGCTGATCCTATATAATAATCACCGGTTATTTTATTTAAAATTAAATAAATACCACTAATCTTGTTGACGTCTCTTTTTTTCATTCTTTGTTTCCTGATTATTAAGATTTTCATAAATAAAAATAGGATTTAAGTTTTTCTCATTTAAAAATTCTTGAACAATAGGACTTACATCTTTATTAGGGTCCGTGCTGTAAAATCTTTTACTAGTACGATTTCCACTAATATGGCCACTGTAAAAAGTTAAATTTGATATTGAATATCCTGACTTACGGACGGTCAGATCTAAGTAATTATGATTACAAGAGTTTATATATTTATACCATTTTGGGCTATATTCACTAAAACCCAAGAAAGCTGTACCTATCATTAGTATAAGTATAACTGTTCCTATAGCTCAAACTAATGTTCTTGGAGATCTATAAGATCCATAATAAATACCTCTACCTATGTGTAAGTATCAAATCTACCCCTTTTACCATTTGTAATACAAATCCTACAAAACAGGTTGAGTTAGGGTCCTTATCCCTAAGTAGTAATCTGTTTATGATACATTTATGCTGATTACTACCCATTTAAAGATAATAAAGATGTAAGAATAGAGTCTAATCCCTGGCTTTGCAGAAGATAAGGACACTTGCCTTATTTATTTACCCATCTACTAAACTCTTTATTATCCTGTACTCTTTCGAGTAGGGTTTGACTATATCTTAAGCACTATCATACGGATAATGCCAACCAACATTTAGTCGATGAACTGCACACCTTCTACACTTAGAAGCTGCTTGGCTGCAGATTGCCCATTTCCTTTCGTACATCAATTTCGATTTTACCGTACCACGAGTCATTACCTGTGCCGCAAACTGTATTACCATGTCTGCTTGGTTGAAATTGCTTTAGGGTGTTCCCGCAATTTGATGGTTTATAGCAGAAGGTTCACTTCCACAGTTTAGCCTTAAGAGATTTCTCAATTCTCTTACTTATGTATCCATCACCTACAGAACAGACGCGGAGAAAAGTTAACTAGTTAATTAACAACAACCTCACCCACCCTCTTTAAAAGAGGATGTATATTAATTGCTCTGTTATAAGGTAATGGAATTTTTCGGCTGGCTTTTATTAGATTTACTTTCTTTATTTGTATTCCTTTTATATAGGTGACGTGACATTAAGGCAAGTGAATTTTACGTTGGAATACCAGCTTTTGATTATTATACTCAACAAGAGAACCATTTTCTAATCTTCTATTTATAGTTCTAGAGTGAACATTGAAAAACAAAGCACAATCTTTTATGGATTTAAACTTAAATACTACTTCACCCTTGGTATCTAAGACATTAACACCCACGTTACCTCTACCTTTAAGATAAGTACCTAAGGATTTGACTATTTTTCCGTTAGCTTCTACTTCAAAATTCGAAGGGGAAGATAAAAGTTTTAAGGCTCTTTCTTTCACATCTGCCCGTGAAGCGTCCTCTACTGGAGTAAAGCTAGTAGATAATCTATAGTTATTCATTCCCTGGGTAATTAAATAGATCAACTCTTTACCTTCTTCTGTAAAATGTCAACCTTGGTTTATAAGATCTAAAATTAATTTCCAGTCAGTATAATCCTTAAATTTTTTACTTAGTCAGGTTAAACTGTCAAAAAAAGGTATAATAGTGTTAGAAATAAAAGATCTCTGAGTTACAACTAACTGAGCCATATTTTTATGATCCCTACCTTTAGCTTGGTTGTATACGGCTAGGCTAACTAGGTTAGTATTCTTTCTTTCAACAGAATGTTCAGCAGCAGGCAAGGCTAAGAAAAACTTCTGGATAACTTCTAGTACATCTATATCCTGTGAAGCTTGCCCAATACCAAATTTTAAACTGTAATCTGTTTTATTTGTGGAAAAATAACCTTCACCTTCTACAAAACCTAGTAATCAGTAAGGAGTAATACGTATCTCGTGATCTATAGGTTGTTTAACCTCCACTCTATTTTTATTCATTTTTCTTTAAGAGTGGTAATTTCTTGAAATAGTTCCGGAGTGATATTAGTAGATTCACGATAAAAATAAAGATCATATGCTTGTCTAAACAATATATAATTCAAGTTTTTGCTGGTGTTAAGAGGTTTTTATCCAATATATTGAAAATTGCAAGTAAATCATCTTTACTTGAAACAGTATAATTTACAGAACTCTCTCTTAAAGAGAAAGTACCCACACCTAATCTTTGTGTATATTTAATCAAAGGTGTTTCGTCAATGTGAAGACAAAGAGTGAAAATTAGTTTGAAACGGTTATCAATAGTTTGTATAGAAAAACTACCCTCCGCATCAACAAAACCTCTGAATCATTCGGTAAAGTCTTTATTCGAAACAGAGTCTAAGCTTAAAGGATTAGGAGTAAGGGTTACTGTTTCACTTGCTACGTCTAGGGGTATTTTACTTTGAGTTTTTATTCCTCTACTTTGCATACGTAATGCAGAAGGTAATCCTCTACCATGTTTACTAGCTGTAGATAATAGCAACAGAGCTCTAGCAGTTTTGTTATTACATGTGACGTCTTCAGAAATAAGATGTGTAATACAAGGTTTGTAAAAAGTAAAGAAAGGGTTACACAAAGAAAAGTAGACAACGAAATCTACATATAAAATGACCAAAAAGAAGAAAGCTGAAGCAGTGTTACTATGTAAGTAACGAACTAATCATCCATTATTTACATCACGCATAATCAACAAGTATAAATTATTTATCTACTATAATCTAATCCTTAGACGCACTATCTATAGGTTTAGATGAAAAAATATATTTATTTTTATATCATCTATTTGTATCAATATAACGGTTACATGTATTGCTACTAGATTTTAATCCTAATGCTTTGTGAGCTAAACTAAAAGAAGAAAAAGGTGATCCTTCTATTAACCCATTTTCTGTATAAATATATACAACTTTAGGGTTTTCAGATTTATTTATTTTACTAAACTTACGTACATTTTCAATATGGGGTACGTAAAGATTTACATCAAATAAAGGATCTTTTTTCATAATAAGCTCAAATCTACTAGTTATATCATTAATAATAGTCTCTACATCTAAACTATTTTTATCACTATATCTTTTATTAAGAATATCTGAAATATCCAAAAATAAATTTTTTCCTTCTATTGAAAAATAGTAACCATGTATTTTTAATAACAAGGCCATTCTTCATAATTCAAAATCTATTTTTTTACGTGAATACATATTAGAATTATCCAATAAAGGCAATAAAAAATAATATAAAGAATCTATATTAGCTATAACTATTGAAACTACTTTAGTTTTAGTATTAGTTGTACTAGTAACATGTAAAGGTGATATTTTACTATTTTCTGGTAATTGGGTATTATTTGATAAATCATGTAAATAATTTATAATTCCATTTAAACACTCTTGACTTGTGGTTTTTTGAGCTACTTGGAAATATAAAGAAGATCCAGTTTTAATACCAAAAGTACCTTCACCTTCTAGGAAACCTATAAATCAATTGGGGTTTATTATAATTTGAGATTTAGATGTATTGTATGAAAACACTGTTCTCTTAGAATTCATATTATTTTTTAATAATAATATTTTATTTATATCAGATTCAGATAATTTACCTTTTTTTCTAATTAAATAAGCTTCAAAAAAACTTTCAAAATCTAATTTTTTACTAGTATGTAAAGGAAAATTTTTAAATATATTACATAATAATTCTAATCCTAAAGAATCTTCAATAATATATGAACAACTAGTATCAGTATCCGATACTATTCTACCAATGTTTAATCTTGATTTTATTGTTTCAAGAACTTTAATATCATCTTTATGTAAGTTAATTCTAAATCTTAATTTTATATAACTACGATCTAAAGAAATTAAAAAATTACCTTCACCATCAGTAAATCCAGAAAATCAAAATAAAAATTCTGAATCTAAATTTTTGAAATTTATTGTTTCTGATGTTTTTATAGCCTCCGGATGGAGGCTAGAAAAACTATTAAATCTCATTTTATTTTTAATACCTGATACTTGAATAAATGAAAATAAAGTTATGTCTGTACACAGACATAGATAAATAATCTTTGTATTAACATCAACTCTCGATGATGATTGGACTATATTATCATTTAAATTAATAAATGTCAAGTGTATAGCCTCTGAAGATTTATTTTAAACTTTCCTGCTGATTGTCTTATTATTTAAGAGTTTCCAGCAATTTACTTGATTTAGAGAGCACATTATGACTTATGCTCTATAGAGTTAAATGCTTCTAATACATTAGGACTATAATGCATAGCTAAGGTTACACCAGTTATGATTTGTATAACCAAACAAACGGCTAATAAAGACCCAAAATTTCATAAATAGCTAATGTTACTAGGTTCTGATGAATCGATAAGATATGAATTAACCAATCTTAATAAGGGATGACTTTTTAATATTCTCATTTGACTTTTATTATTAATTTTTTTTTAATTTATAATGTTATATAACGCAGCCCAGCTCTCCTTACTTCGCAGCGGAGAGTGTCGAGCTATTTGTGTATTATATACAATTAATTAAGAAACAAATAACCGCAAAGGTAAGTTAAGTATATAGTACATAAGGTTAAACACCCATATAACTTGAACGCTTCTATCAAGAGACCTAATTATAAAAAATCGGTGACTAGGTCTATAGACTCAACATAAGGTAGCCTTAAACCGAATAGATATACACATTTAATTATACCATTTTCCCCTCCTCCTACGAAGTACGAAGGACGAAGGACTCCTGCGCAAGCTAGGCAGGCAGGGAGGCAGGCAGGATAAATTTATTTTATACAAAAGAGAATTTATATTTATATTGTATATTAAATATATATTTTTTATATTATTCGAATTATATATTATTATTTACTGCTCCGGCGTATCCCCGGCTTCATATCCCCTATCCCCCCCGAAAAGGTGGCGCAGCCAAGGGATAAAGGCGTTTCACAGTTATTTTATCTAACGTTAGATAAAATAACCTCAAGATTTTATTACTTTAAACAGTATTTATACAAATAGTTATCTGTTTTGGTTAAAAATCTAGAAATAAACAAACAATAAAGCATATTAATCTCTACTACGTTTAGATGAACTAGCTACAGCTGGACTAGAATCTGCCACTCTTTTATTATCAGAAGATTGAGGAATGTAGCTATCATTTAATCTTGTACTTTTATATTGATTAAGCAAAGTCATATGATCTGTAAGAGATTCTCTTTCATCTAGTAATGCTTCTTTTTCCTTTGCATAATTTTCAGAACTAGGCTCAAGTTTACTAAGTTTTTTGTCTATTTCTGCTATTTGATCATGTGTACTTTCAGCTAATCCTTTATATTTAAATTTAACATTACTAGTTTCTGTATTACTAGAACTATCTACATTATTAGAACTACTTGTCTTGTCATCTTCAACAATATATAAATTAGGATATTCTGGATTTATATATTGATTTAAAAGATTCAGAATAATTCAAAATAGATAAACTAGTAAAAAATAATGTCGATTGTAAATATAAAAATCTTTTAACTTAAAGTAATAAAAGGATAAAGAATTGAAAAAATTAGATTCTAAAACTTTATTATTTAAATTAGAATCAAAATTCACAACACCCAATGAAATAACAGTTAGTACAAATAATAGTATTATATCAAAATTTAATAATGTTAAATAAGTAATTAATAAATATATAACAAAACCCATTAAAATATATAATGCATAACTAGTTACAACTCCTGTACTTAAAGATGCTATATTTTTACTTAATTTTATTAGTCCTACTTCCAATCCAAAAGGTCCTATTAATTCTATACTTCCTTTATCTAATACTTTAGTAGTTTGTCCCCCTAAATTTAAAACTAAGTTAGTAATGTACTTATTATAAAACATTTCTACTAAAAATCTTTGATTAAAAAAACCAAAAATATTATATCCTAATTTAGTAAATTTAAAATTAATTAAAGATTCAGGTAAAAATTCTGAATAAATAATAGCAAAAATACTAAAGGAAATAGTGAAAACTAAAGGTAATAATTTAAATAACACAGGGACTGCAAATTCAGTATCTAACATTATTTCATGAAGAGGATGTATAAAAATACTGTTATCGATGAAAAAACTTGAACCTAAACCTATAAAAATATCTTTAGTTACATAACCAAAAAATATAGAAAATATAGCTAATACTACTAAAGGTAAACTTAAAAACAAATCACCTTCATGAGCATGTTTATAATAAGCCATAGATCCGTTAGGGTTAGCTAAGAAAGTTAAATATAAAACTTTCACTGAATACAAAGTAGTAAATATTGCACCTATTACTGCTATGACATATACAGCAATACTACTAAAGTAATACTGACCAAAAGCTGATTCTAATATAAAATCTTTACTATAGAACCCTGTCATAAAAGGAAAAGCTACTAAACTAAGACTAGCTATTAATATAACAGAATATGTTAAAGGTAAAAATGAAATTAATCCCCCGTATTTTCTGAAATCCTGATTATCTGCTACTGCATGAATTACAGCTCCAGCTCCTAAGAATAATAGTCCTTTATAAAAAGCATGATTAACTAGGTGAAATAAAGCTAAGTTATAGGATGATAAACCTATAGCTATAACCATCATTCCCAATTGACTCATTGTGGAATAAGCTATAACTTTTTTAATATCTTGTTGAAATAATCCTACAAGAGAACTAAATACAGTAGTAATAGCACCCAGTCATAAAGTTAATAAAAAACAACAGAACTATATTCTATTAAAGGAGATGAACGAATCAATAGATATACACCTGCAGTACATTTGTGTTGGCTATCCTTAACTTTAAGGAATAGCACGCCATATTTTTACAATATGGATCGGACTATATCTTTAACTTATAAATTTGTTTATATCTTTAGTTAAAAGATCTATTTTATTTAAACCTTCTAACGTAAGATGTTCCTTATTTAATATCATATCATGTATTTTACATCATTTTGTATATGAAAGAGATTTTTTGTTTTTAATTCATATCTAGAAAAATAATTTCTAATAACTTTAAGTTTAGTAAAAGATGAACAATGAAATGTTCAACCTTCTCAACTTTTGTCATATCTAACATTTTTTAAATCTAAAGTATCAGTATTTAAAAATATATCTCGAAGTGCTTTAATTATATCAAATTCTTTTTGAGACACTTGGAATGTTAAATGTGGAGCTTTTCTAAGTTTTGATGTAGAACAACTCTTAACTCTACCATAAAAACTACCTTCAGCGTCTACAAAACCAGATATTCAACCTGTATATAAACTAGGTTTAACCAATTGATCTTTAAAAGTAATATTCATACTATATTGCTTGTTATATGTATCCAATCATGCTTTAAATTGTTCTTTTTTATAATGAGTGGATAAATTCCCATTAAAAATATGAATTAAGTTAGTAAAATTTTCTTTTGAAGAAACATAAAAAACTCCTACATTTCTATGTTCTTCCTCTCTAATTAAAACTTTACCGAAACCTAATTTTTTATATAATAAAGAACTTGTATATCTGAAAGACTTTGAGTTATATCAAAATAAACTTTATTTTTAGATACAATAAAAGAACCATCTCCTTCTGTAAAACCTATGAATCACTCTAAAAACTGACTATTCATTTTTTTTTTGTGTTGAGGTATTAAATAAGAATATTCCTCAAAATTATAAGTTATATCGCGTGTAGTCTCTGAGGATCCTTTATTTTGTATTAAAGTTTCCTGCTGATTAACCCCTTTTATAATAGCCTTGCGCACATCGACAAGAGGTGTGCTAGACATAACTTCGTTAGAAGCTGAAAAATTTATTATAAAACACAAGATTTTCTTATTTATCTTATTTAAGAATAAACTTAAAATATAAATAAACTTGATGTAAGGTGATCCCAGCATATAGCGATATCATAATTGATTAATTCACATTAATCAACGGCTACTTCTAACCATTGTAGCTGCATGTATTAATGCAGAAACAGGAGTAGGACCTTCCCAAAGCTCACGGCATATGTATTTATTAAGAATAAAGAATACTTCGTATACACCTGTCAAATAAATAGAGCCTCCGACTGTACATTCAGCAGCATTTCAGCCACCCCGTGGTGATCCAGTCTGTAGCGATACATTAAAATACCGACGGTCTCAACTACGAAACATCTTGACCGTTTTCACCTCAGTAGCGTTTAAATCCAAAAGTGTTTGGATTTTCCATACATCTTCAAGGTATATTTGGTCTAATCCTTGCTATACCTCTAATATGGTTCTATGGTCAAACCTTACCATAATTATGAGCTTGCTGGGACGGGCTACTAAAAACCCTTCCAGCCTAAATAATTACTGTTCATTGACCATTTGCGACTTTTAAAGGAATCGCCATAGGTAACCATACGTGAAGCCCAACTTGAGAACTTTTTGCCATAGCACCTATTAATAAACATATTCCTATAATAGTAATCACATTTTCATTAATGTAAGGAGCTACTGAAAAAACTGAAGCATAATCTAAATTCAAATTTCTTATAACCTTTCAATTATAAATTGGACTATATCTTCATCCTTACTTGTATACACTATAATTTTAATATATACACAGAGGCATTTTATTTTACGAAATAAATACCACATAAGGAGTATAACGTGTAGTCTCTGAGGATCCTAAATAATTATACATTAATTTTTCAGTTTCCTGCGGATTATCCATTTTCATTTTTCTTCTTGTTTTACGATACCTAATTGTATAAAGTGAGCACAAAGCTACACAAACATAATCTAAAGATCTAATATTTTATGTTGTAGCCTTTCCCTATTCCCCTGTTATATTGAGGGAAAAGGCGCCTCCGAAGGACGCCTACGAAGTACGAAGGACCCCTAAAAAAACTATGCAGCCGGTCTTTTTGGGGATACGAAGTTACTCAACCCTTCATTATTATACTTAATGCGTGTATATGACGAACATATAGAATATTTTAAGATATTTGATATAATACTTGAAAAAAAATCTATTCTTTTTAATTATTAAGTTTCCTGTACGCTTTATAAAAGTTTTCAGAAAATCTATAAAAAGATTTTAGGGGTTTCCCGCATATAGTTATATAATAAGAGAGATATTACTACCTCCCACGGCAATTTACTAAAAATTTTTTAAATGTGAAAAATCAAATACTTTTCTTTTACTATTAAACTGATTTTTTATTTCTTTTATTTTTTCCAAATTCTCTTTAGTTAAAGATCCTTTATGAAGTTTTTGAACAAGGCATCAATCTTTATAAGCTAAAAATTTAGAAGAATACAGAGGAAATTTAGACAAATATTCACGAAGTATTTCATGGCTTCTAGAGTTATGAGCTACAACTGCGAATGCATAAAAGACTTTATTTTCAGTCTTTCTAGTTCTAGTGTAAAGGTTTACAGAAAAAAAATGAGATATTTCACTCATAATAGGAAAAAAACTAGATCCTCCTTGTTCAAATGTAACTTCTCTAGAATAATCTTGTTTTACTTCTATACGGAAAGAAGTTTGAACGCTAGTTCTTAAAAAGACTCCGTTTTTTTTACGGTCATAAGTAGTTATACTAAAGCATCCATCAGCGTCAGAGAAACCTGCCAATCAAGCATTACTATTTAAAGGAGATGTATCTAACCCTAAACAAGGTATAGAACTATTATCTTTTTTATTAATTCAATTAATAGCTCTATGCAGTGCTTCTAATTTAGGGGTTCTCATGTGACCATTTATTAAATTTATTATTTTTAAAACTTCTTCTTTAGCTAAAATTTGTAATAATACATGACCAGACTCTGATCTGTCAATCACTTTACCAACGTTAAGTTTAGTACTTAATTTTTCAGCTAAGGGTTTATCATGTATATTAAATGCAATAATTATTTTTGGTCTATGAACTACTTTTTGTGTGTAACATCTTGTACAGCAATGTGCCCATCTCCTTCAATTAAACCGGCTAAATAGGGACCAAAACTAGAATACTGTCTAATTTGACCTGAACTAGCGTAACGGGACAGCTTATGTGTCCTTATTTTTGAACTAGAAATACTGCGTATATTTTTGCATTTCTGGTTGTATATAAAAGAAATATCAGTATATTGATTCACCCTACTTATTATATAAAGTAAGAATTTCAAAATTTGCTCCTTACCTAAAGATCATAAAATAGCAAACATACCTATAGTTAAAAAGCAATCACCTACTCTATTAGTTAAAAAAGCAGAGATAGAACTTTGATTTGCTGCAATTCTAGTAAATCAAAAACTTACTAAAAGATATGAACAAACACCCACCGAATGTTTAGAATAAATAAATATGTATTAATATAGATATAGCCATAAGCTACCTCTGCAAGAAACACATAAAGTTAAATAATTATTCCTTGTACTTTAATACCTAACTGGTTTTATTTAAAGCCTTGATATATTAAAAATATAAACATTCTGACTGTGCATTAAGCATCTTAAGCTTGTACTTAGACACCCATTGTTGATCCAGTCTATCGCGATCCAAAAAGAACTAAATCGACGATCTATAAATTAACTTTATTTATTTGATCGTTTTCAACAATGTTGCTAGTAGGAATACATTTTTTTCTAATTAATGTATTTTAAACTACTAACTATAACTATACTCATATATTAATTTATATTTTATAAAGCATACTTTGATGCATGTATGGACCTACAATATCTTTAAGTCTTGTTTTTTGTCTTACGGGGATATAGATAACTCACTGATCTTCTTTTTTTTCTTCTAATCTTGTTCTTAGATCAAAATTTCTCTCTAGTACAAATTGAAGATATATAACCTCTTCTTTACTAAAAGATCTTGTATGAAGAATAGTTTGGTTATGCACTGATTTCCCTCCATCATCCATGATTCAGTACGCTAGCCCTCTAGCTGTCAATAACTCTTCTAGGTTTCTTGGTATTATCTTTTTTTATTTTGATAAAATAATTCTTGATAATAGTTTAAACAAGGCATAGCAAGAGTTCTAAAATATAATGATTTAGTAGTAAGACCTGTTTTCTTGTTATTTCTTGTTAATATTGTCGGTACCATCAAAGTTAAAGGTTCTAACAATTTATGTAAACTCTTTAAGTATTCTTCTTTCTCAGGATAAGATTGCTCTATTCTTAATCTTGTATTATGACTAGGTTTATTTCTTTCTATAAATCCATCTCCTAAGATAATACCAATTAAAGCTTCTTTTTGTATAATACTTAACTCGTACTCCTTTTTATAATTAATTGTAGACTTTATGTTTTTCACATTTGTGCAATAACTTCTGCTATTTATATGATTATTACTTCATAATGTTAATTTATTGTGTTGACCTTTTAATTTATAATGTAACGAAGGTAAAATATATGGTTTAACTATATCGGAAAATTTTTCTATTGAAGAATTTTGAATATAAAAAATAACTTTACCATTATCTTTTAATTGTGTAATTATATCTAAACTATATTGAATTTTTAGGATATTTGAGATAAATACTAAATCTTCCTTTTTAAAAATAAAACTAGACTCGTGTAATTTAGGTAATTTATCTGTACCATCTAAATATCATGTAGCTAAGG